>NW_027466473.1:1932500-2187500 GCF_050575085.1 Anarhichas minor | reverse complement strand
TAAACATCTCTGTATAATTTCCTTTATTGGTTTGTTCTTAACATGTCTGCACTGCATCTATGACACAAATGAAATTAGCAATCAATGAATGAATGCATGTATTGGTGTGGACGTCATCTTGACTAGATGCCCGTGTGTGTATTCATGAATGTTGAGTGAAAAAACAGGGATACTTACAGAAGAAAAAGCTATGGGAATGCTGTATGAGTGATGAAGATGAATCTGCCACAGCCTTTGTCATGCAATGACGATGACCTATAAAATACAAGACACCGCTCTCAGTCATGCTACACGGTCATCTCTGCAACGATACTCCAACAACATCAGCTCGGCTGCAGGACAAATGTGTGCAAAGCAACTTTAACAGAGCAATAGTGATTGACCCCGCGTAGCACGAGACCTCGTCAGCTTCTAAGTACGGTGGGACATTTTGTCTGATGTGATTACCGATCACTTCAATCGTGCAGTGATCCGCCCTTGTGGCCAAAACCAAAACATGTAGGCCGAAGCCCTGCGACCACTGGACGCCTTTCATACATGGCATTCAGCCTAATGAAGCAGGCACATTAGCCGTGAGGGTTTCACTACGCACAGGTTTCACGTTAGTTTGTTCTCAGGTGGAACTGCTGATGCCCGATCGGACGGTCCGTCTCGGGAGGTGAGCCACTGTATCGAGCTTCTCGCGCAGAATAACAGCACTAAATGTGCAAGCTATGCGAATAAACAACGCGTTTGCCTACCTAACGTGTTCCCACCTTCTAAGCACACATTTTTATCTCCGTGCAAAAATGTCGATCTGGGCTCTGACAAGACGGACGAGCCGAATGAGAGTCCATCTTGCTTTGGTTTGGAGGAGAAACCCCAAGTACAGTACAGTAGTGGGGATATTTCACTGCTGTCAAACTCTCCAATGACAATGTCGTCGAAATGTCTCCAAACATCCACAGTGATTAATTAAACTGGGGATGTTCTGTCCGGGCACATGCATCTGTGGACAGCATTTTGCTGGCCAGTGGCTCCATTTCCTGGCAGTGTTACTAGGAATAAAAGTAGCTAGTTAGCGTGCTAGCTCTATAGCCTGCTAACTGGACGTGTGACGGTTTTAACATGCAATGGTTTCCGAAACATTGTAAGCTTATCGAACAGCTGCTGACTAAACTCGTGGACTAAACTGTGTCAGAATACTCGTCTGTGCTGCTGCAACTGGTCGTCTACATACAACGCAGGTCTGTGGCTGTGTATTTGATGCGGATAGGAAGGGGGGGGGTCATTCCAGCTCACTGAGAAACAGTTGCTTTGCCATTTATTTTACACGGAGATCTCACACAGGAGTGGCGAAATATTGAAGCAACGCGGTAACAGCGACAACACTATCCGAGTTCTAACATCGCTTATCAATGAAATGTCGATGGGAAACAGACACGTTCAGATAGGAACGGCAGCAGGCGGACATCATGTCCAGAGCAGCGGTAATAACAATTTTTCAGAGTGACTGACTGAGAGGTTGAGAAGATAGCGAGTGGGTTTAAACGGCAAAGCAACCAAGCACAAGTTCTCTGTCATGACCGTGTCCTAACGTCTGGACGTACCTCTAGTATCCCGCTCAGGTACCGGGGGGGCCCTCTCATCCTTGGTGCCGTCCACCTTTTAACTTATTGACACATCATAACAGTTCAGCACTGGCTGTACTGAACACACATGTGTCAAGTCCGTCAATGTACGACACGCGCAAACCGGAAGCACAGCGATTTGTAACCAAAATAAAAAAAGACTTGTCAACATCTTTCAGCAGAGCATGTGCCCATCAAATAAGTATAACGTGAAAGGGATTCTGTCATGACAGCAGATATGGCTGCCCTAAACCGTTTTTTAAAGCAGCATTTGAATTACATCCCAAACAAATATGCAGAGGCACCTTTTCTTTTTTAAGTAATGTTGCTGTAATTATTTCGGCAAAGTTCATTTGTGAAGTACAATTCGACAACAAGGCAATTTAAAGTGTTTTACAGAAGACAAAAGGCATTAAGACAACACATGACAATACAAAATGACACATTGAAATAGATTTTTAAAAGCGGAAAGTGAAATACAAAATACAATGTGCTAAAATAGAATAAGATATTAAGGGTGTCAATGGAGCATGTAGCAATACAACATTATGATGGTCCTTGATTCCCCTATGATGCCCTAGGCTTTCATATTCAGATTACTCAGAGGATTTACCATATGCCCAAAAAACAGTACTACGGTCCTGGAAGAATACTACCTGGCCTGTCTTAGTTGATATTGTGCTTATTTGGAGCAAATTTACAACATGTGTAACAAAGTTGTAAAAACCAAAAGCCAAATTAGACGCTGTGAATATTGGGTTCAGTCTTGGAAGCACAAATTCCCACTTTGCCTCGTCAGTAACTTATATATAATGCTAATGCACACTGTATGTTTTCACTCTGCCAGTAAAATGTATATTCGGAAAATATACAAACACTGACACAAATATTTGCATGAAGTACTGTTCTCACCATACATTCGAGTAGATTGGCCTACTTTTATTTTCATAACGTAAACCGGAAGTCATCTTAGTTATTCTGTGTACTTTGACAGTGGTACAGAAACGCAGTACTTCGCTTGATGATGAATTTTACTGTCGGCGAAGGCGATACATTAAACGACCTCAGCCCACTAAAGTACCACCACGAAGCGCTAACTATGGCATAAATACACACTTGTTCAGTCATAGAATGTGAGATAAAGCACTTTCGTTTTCCTCGAGGTGGGCGAAGATTCTCCTCTCAGCTCCATTCCCTCCCCTCCCCCGGTTCGCAAAGTGCTCTTAGCCTGACTAGCCTGTACTTGCTAACAACATCCCTGATTTAACTTCACCTTCCAGCATAGTCCGGTGACAAAGGTCCCAGAGAAGCTGCCGGCTGCTACAGAAAAGCCCAAGAAGGGTTTCCTAAACGGTGCTTACAATCTATCTCAGTTTAGTAACTACTTGTTTCCTGGGTGTTTGTGCGCGTGATAACTGATACAAATGGTTAGAGAAATGTGTACCGGTAGTTCAACAGTACCTACCTGTCAGCAGCAATGGAGGAAACGAGCAGCTTGCTGCTTAAATCTCCCGAAAAAGCTTTAGCCGAGAAATTATCAACAGTTTTGCAGCATACTGTACACATTGAACACATCCACCCCAAAATGTAATGCTGTCTGTGAGTGGATACTTCATTTGACGGACACTTTGACTTCACCAATGGAAAGCGACGTTATATTCTGCTGTTTTGAGATCAGTATAACGTACTCAAATGTAATGTTTAGGACACGTGTAGAAGATTTAGGCCTAAATAATAAAAAAATAAGGATAATATAAACTGAATGTTTGTCTGTAGAATTCGGCAGTGGAACTACATTGTGGTATTTCACGGTGTATTTTTAATCTCCTAAAGAATGCTACAATTGCCTGTCCAATCTCTTGAGCACGAGGGACTTAGGTTTTCTTTAGAAGATATAGTAAAGGGGACTTATTAACTAGTGACTGTCTTTGTACGTTTGATAGGCCTGAATGTCGTCAAAGTGCCTCTGAGCAGCCTGCTTGTTGATTGTATCAGTTAATAATCAGGAAGAGGTGATCAGCTGACTACCCTAAATGGAAAACGACTAGATGGTTACAATAAAGTGATATACTCAGAATATCCATGGCTACATAGGGTGCAGAACTTAAGTTAATACTGAATCTGCAGTAATAAAACAAACACTATATGTACACGAACAGCTCTGACTGACATTCAATTATTTAATACATTATTCTTCAGTTAGCACTCTAGCACAGTTACAATGTGCTTAATAGACAAAACAAAACTCTTTAGTACAATAAAATTAAATAACATCAGGATGAGGGGTCCTGACTTCAAAAGGCCGGTCACATTTAGTCTTAAATCGGGATTTAGGAACACAAGAGGGGCTCTGCTTGAGGATCTGAGGCTGTGCTCTGCTCAATGGTCCACTGAGCCACAGAGTCATATATATAAACACATACATACATACATATACACACACACATATATATATATATATATATATATATATATATATATATATAAAAGTGATCAGCAAAACCTTAAAATCTCTATTAGTTGACTGAGATAATACATCATTTGCAAATATCTTTTTTTCAATGCCGTTATCTTCAGCCCCATTGCAAAAATCATGAACAACTGAATATGTTTGACGTTAATCTTATCTGTTGCACCACTGTCAGCTGTACTTCAAATGGAATAAATATGGGTGTTAAGCACAACCTCATGATTACAACAATTTGCATTGTGACACCATGAACCTTCTTCATTACAGATATTCTGTCGTGTCCCTGGAGGAAAAGCACAGGTGAAAATAATGACTCTAATGATAACTGAATTCCATTTAGCTGCTTCAGTTTCAGGGTCCAGGTATTATGCTGGCCCACTGTCATGGCTTACTGGGACCCTTGAATAGAACATTGCTCTTCCCACAACAAGTCAAAATGTGTGCTGTTTGAGCCTAACAGTATAGCGACAGGACCTTAGTGAATACAGTGCATTAATTCACCAGCAGATGGCAAACAATGCACATGAAAAAGATGCAAACATGAATATTTCAGGTGAGACAGGAACTGTCAGTAGTCAACTGCCAGAGAAACAACACAGTTACATGAATGGGTTTTTGGAAAAGAGGAAATGAGGTTAAAGTGTAACATTCCAGAGGCTCTCTCACATCTTTCAGAGGCCATGGTTGTATGCTCCTGTTGGTCCAAAAAAGAGACACAGCAAGTAAGGCTTTAAAGGTGCAATCCTGCATTTCACAATTCTGAGAACAAAAGTGTGAAAAAACCTGAGTTGGGCACCCTGGTGTTCTTTCTAGCAGTCATTTCAAGCCTCTGCAGGCCTTTGTGTTCCACGGCGGTGCCGTTTCCAAAACACACAGTGGTGTAGCTGGTCGAGATGCAACCGTAGAAGCTGCTGAAAATCCTCTGTGATATGCTGGATTTCCTCAGTCTCCTTATAAAGTACAGCAGCTGTTGTGCTTTCTTGACCAGCTGGGTGATGTCACATGTCCAGGTGAGTTCCTCACTGAAGTGGACACCCAGGAATTTAAAACTGCTGACCCTCTCCACCTCAGACTTGCAGATTGTCAGAGGTTGATGTCGTCTCCTCTCCCTCCTCATGTACATCATCATCTCTTTGGTCTTAACTTTGTTGAGAGAGAGGTTGTTGTTTTCACACCATTTCACCGGACTTGTATGCTGTATACCTTAAATAATGTTTTGAAAATGTATAAAAAGGTACACAGATTTGTTTCTGAGCCAAGACAGAGTGGTATTTTCAAATTGAACCAAAGGTTTTATAATAGTAATCAAAATAATCAAATACGCAGAGAGGAGCTGCTTTAGAGGAAAGGATATTAATGGCCAAATGTAAATGAATTGGAATAACAATTATTTATTACAATCTTAACTAAAAGGCCTTACTTAACTTACTAAACACATCAAAACTTTTAATCCTCTAAAATTTCCTGTCCAATTAAAAGGCCACTGGTGGGGAGTGCCCAGGGGTGCTACTGCTTATTCACCTCAGGTGCAACAGGTGCAACTGGTGCCGTCTACACTCAAAACCCAGTATTTGTACATGCATGCATAAAGTGTAGGAACCTCACCACGGGTGCTAAACCTTCCAACAATGGCACTCTACTTCCCCTAAAGAAAAGGGAATTAGTGCAAAAAGAAGCAAAAACAAACAAACCCAGTTGGTTGAACAATATAACGCAAACAAAGCAATAGAAAAGTATTTTCAACTACATACCCGTAACACAAACACCACCAGCCACCACAGAGACAGCGAACAGGGGCCAAAAGAATGAACTTAGGCCAACAGGTACCTTTAATATTCTGGCCCTTATTAGGGAATTGGTTGGAGGAGGAGCCAGGCTTGGGCCTGAGTTCACCAACACTCATTACACCCTGCTGCATTCACTAGAGGAGCATTTTCTCCACCACATTTACAAAGTCCGTATGTACTGTTTGTCTAGTGGTGACTGTGATTATGTTTTGATGAATCTATTTGTATATCTAACTATCTACCTATCCACCTATCTATCCATCTATCCATCTATTTATTCATTCATTTATTTATTTAACTGGGCCTAAATAAATGAAATGTATTTGTTTGTTCAGGTAGGGAGATGGTGGTTTTGGTATAATGTCCGTGGTGGTGCCCTGTTAGTCAGTGATCTATTGTGGGCCCTGCCTGCCATCAGCAGTGGAGTAGTAGCCCTCCTGCTTCCGTTTGTATTGCCATTCTAAATAATTTCTGCAGTCTGTACTTTACTGTTTTGTATTCCAGCTCATTGCCTGATCCAAACACAAGAGAGCGAGCATCCAGCGTTTGTCGTATTGGCTGTTTATCCAGGGCTTCTGGTTTGGGCATTTTCTGACCTGTATCGTGGGTACTATAGTGTCAATGTAGGTGCTGACGTAGCCAGTTACACATCCAGCATCTCCTCTGTTTGTAGAAGAATCTTCTTTTGTGGCTGCAGCTTTAAGCACATCCCAGTCGGTGTGTGTGCAAATCAGTCCTGTATTCTGCTCTCAGTATCTGGACACCAAAGTTTGACTTGTTTCCTCACAGGGGTGGTCTGCTTGAATCTTTGGAGCTTTTAAGTCTCTGTACAGTAACAGTAGAAGTTAATATTAAACCATACAGTAACAGGGTTCAATGAAAACTAATCACTTCATTTTGTATAGGCGATGGGTCTCGCTACTCTTGCCATCTTTGTTTTTATATGACTAAAAAATGAGACCTCGGTCTCAATGGATTTTGTCTAAATAAAGGTTAATAGTAATAGAGCTGAAATACTGATAAATAAATTCGTTTTTTGCTTAAAGGGTTTCGGGTTCAGGTGCTTGTCACCTTTTTCACCTCTTATGAGTTTGCAGGTATGCCTTTCATTAGGGCCCGAGCAACCGACGTCGGGCCAGCGAAGGCCCTATTGAAATTGTACCCGTTTAGGTAAACATACGCATGGTTGGAGGACTTGCCATGCATGAAAACTCACCAAATTGTGGGGACTTGTCAGGCCTGGTAAAAGTAGCCATCTGAAGAAGAATGCATCTTTCTGTGTAAAAAAATGGCTCTCTAGCGCCCCCTACAAGTCGGACTGGCGACGCCCCTCGGCCAGTATGTCCGATTTACTTGAAATTTGACACACATGTCCACTTGAGCTAGATCTACAAAAAAGCCAATCAGACCTCTAAGCTCCGCCTACTTAGATTTTCCGCCATATTGAATTTAGTGTAAAACACATTTTTGCAAACTCCTCCTACATGCTGGGTCCGATTACTACCAAATTGGCTGTGGATCATTACTGAATATACGTCATGAAAAGTCATCAAAAGCTTTTTGATAACTCTTTTCGTTTACACGATATGGACCAATAAACTTCTTAGGGGCGTGGCTTAATATCAATACACATAACTTCTCAACCGTTTGTCCTAAAATTACAAAACCTGCAGCATATGTGCACGTCGTATCCTGTAACATACCCTGATCATTTTCTTATAAGTTGTTATAACTCCAAGGTACATTATCCAATCCGCACAAAACTTCTTATCCATGATGCTACTTCAAGCCTAAACATACTTCAATTGAAAACAATTCAATAACTCATAGTGCCGCCTACTGGCTAAAGGAAATGTCATATTCTATACTTTTATTTATACCTCCTAGCCAGGTGACTTGATGAGTCTCCAATTTGTTAAGGATAGCCTTAAGACATTGATGCATCATCATGAATATTTTGAGTTTTTGTTGAACGCTGTTGCCGTGGCGACGCATCGTTCGCCATGAAAAAGGAAGCTGATGGTTTAGTGGGTTGGGATGCTCAAAACTCATGGAACTTTGTACATGTGTCATAGGATCATTGGAAGAAATAGTTTATATGTTTTTTATTGGCCGTTTTAAATTTCCTCTATAGCGCCCCCTTCAATATTTCAAAAGAGCAGCCCCAGCGCTACGTTTAGGCTACATGTATGGAACTTGGTAGGCACATGTATCCCATGGAGACTTAAAAAAATGTCTCTTGGGACCATGCTCTAAACCCCACCGGAAGTTAGTCATTTTCAATTTTGTATGAATTTATACAATATTTCGACGATGCAGCCCTCGCAGTACATTTCACCTAGATATATAACATCTTAGATGTATATCATTTGGTAAACAGATGTATCACATGTAGACTTACAAAAAAGCCCCCGGAGCTCTAAGCTCTAAACCCAACCGGAAGTCAGCCATTTTGAATTTAGTGAAAAAAAACACATTTTTGTGAACTCCTACACGCTGGGTCCGATGTCTACGAAATTTGCTGTGGATCATAAGTGGATCTAGATCATCAAAGGTTATCAAAATCTTTTTGATATCTCTTTGCGTTTACAAGATATGGACCAATACACTTCTTAGGTGCGTGGCAAAATATCAATACATATAACTTCTCAATCATTTGTTCTAAATTCCCAAAATATTCAGCATATGTGCACATCGCATCCAGTAACATACCCTGAGAATTGTTTTGCATTCGACCACTAGGGGGTGCTACAGTAAACCCGTGAAGCCTACTGGCTAAAGGAAATGTTTGATGTAACTCAGCTGGACTTGTTCCAAATGGTCCCAAACTTCACATGCTTGATAACAGTCATGGCCTGAGGATGTCTACAAGCTGATTTTCAATAATACTCACAGCGCCACCTGCTGGCAAAAGGAAATCTGGATTTTGTGATAAACACCTCCGATTTACATGACTTTTACACGATGTGGTTTACATTTGACACAGAGCTACATGATGCATGTTTGCACGTGTTCTGTAGCGCCAGGCAGCGGATACAGGAAGCATCGGACTATTTGCAAAGCATCATTTCCAGCATCAGGCGGTCCACGCGGGATTAAAAACGCCTCGCTCGCGGACGCGCTGTCCGACGGTCGTGGACGTTCTCGGACGCACAGGACGGAGTCCCGCCGGCACCCCCGACGCGCTGCAGATTGCGAGGGCCCGTTCATCGCAGCTTTAATTGTGTTTTGTATGTCCTATACTAGGTACAACATGATTAAAGGTAACAAAATCAATAAATATGATAAGTTACGATTGTAAAAAAGAAAGAAAAAAGTTATAATTGTTAATAGTTGTAATGTAATAACAATAAATAACCACAAAGAAATAAGAATACAATTGAATATGATTGATTTGTTTTGTGTTTGTTTTTTGTTCAAAGAAACTAAGAAAACACTTTGAATCTATAGACTACTGCCTAATAGTCTTATTATTGTTTATTATTATTGTCACGGGGTGTGGAGGTGGACCCAAACGCAGGCACAGACCAGGGAGTATGGGTGTAAAGGTTTATTAACCAGGAAACCAAGGGGGGAAACAACCAGAGCACAGTGGGAAAATCCAGGGAGGGCGAGGGTGGAATCCAGGCAGGAGGAGGTAGGGCAGGGCAGGCAGACTGGGGAACCAGGAGGATGAACAAAACTGCGGGAACAGGGAGACAGGGTCAATGCAATGAAAAACACTTGGGAAAAAACTGAATTATTCTCAAAACAGAGCGGCCAAGAACGACTAACTACCACGTGAGCTGTAACAACGATCTGGCGAAGAGTCGATGAAGAACCAGGGTAGATCTACTGTCGAGTGATGAGTTGATGGAATGCAGCTGGTTTGACTGGGCAGGTGAGGTGAATTGTAATCAGGAAGCCGGGAGGAGACCAGATCGGAGCCCTGCCCATACCCCACACACACACACACAGGACAAGCAGGGGGCACGGCCTGGCCGTGACAATTATTGCCATTTGATGACAATTGCTCATATACTGTAAGCCTAAATAAGTATTTATTATTTTGAACAAAGGTTAGATGTTATTTCACAAGTTTCAAAAAGTGCCCCCAATTTTTTTTTAAATGCCCCTGGATTTCAGTTAGTGGGGGCAAAAATTGCCCCCTTAAAAATACGTAAATTTCCTACCCTATCCCCAGTTGTATTTTGCCGGTCTACGGCGGTCGGTTCGCAGCGGGGCTGGGATCCCACCTCCGCCGGCGCGGCCGCCGACCTGTTGTGGAGCTTCGTTTCCCTGCCAACATGTTCGTTGATCTGTAGATCCACTCGGGTTTCTCCAAAAGCCAGTGCTTTAGTGTCCTGCCGTGCTATGGCATCCTCAGGTTAGCATAGCATAGCTCCAAACACCAAGACGCTCAGTTTAAATGAAACACATTCCCAGCTATAAAATGTGCGACGTTGTCAGCCAGGAACACAGTTCATAAAAATCCTTTTCCTGGCTGAGTCAGGGCTGCTGTTATAATTTCTTCCATATCTTTCAATTTGAACTCTTACTACTCCAACTTTTCACGGGGCATGGTGGAGGACTCAAACGCAGACCAGGCAGAGTAGTGTGAAGCAGACGTTTTATTAAACACAAAAGGAATAATTACCAACACAACAGGGAATCCAAGCACAAGACGAGACGAGGGGGAAAATCCAGTGGGAAACGAGGCAGGGCAGGCAGACGGGGAAACCGGGAACAGGACGAGCAAACACGGGCAGGTAGACATGAACACAAACAATGACCTGGCAGTAAGTGACTGAGAGACAGGGGTTTATAAGGAGACTTGAACAGGTGAGGAGAGTTGTGCTGATGACGGAGTGCTTAATTACTGATCAGGGACAGGTGAAGGGAGTTGGACTGGTGCTGAGGGAGTGGCTGAGAGATAGGCCAAATCCCAATGTCCCCCCTTACGGACTCACGGACTTCGAGGCGCGCTCCCGCGAAGTCCGTGAGGGTTTAGGGCTGTCCCACTGTCAAATCATCAAGTGCTTGAGGGCTCTCTCGCAGACATTTTGAGCCCTTTATGAACCCTTTCCGTAAGTCAGCATGGTATGCTGACTTAGCCTTAGGGAATTACCCACAAATCATTGCAATGTGACGTTAAACACGGGGTAACCAGTGGACGCATGGAGACGTAAAAAAAAAAGGTAAACAAAGAGGACGGATCACGTGTGTTCAGCCTGTCATAATAAATTTACTCAGAAACATTAAGGGTTAAAGATGGAACAAAAAATAAACATGAAATCAGAAGATATTTATTTATTTATTCATCAAATATTTGATTTAGTCATTGAAGCTGTTTTGACAAAACGAGTAAATAAATTATATGAAATGACCTCATCTTGTGAGGAAAGAGCCTGAAGACATTCAAATCAAGGAGTACAAAGTATAAAATAAATACCCACAATTATACATCATATTTCTTGTCGTTTTCGTGGTAACGTGATATGTTGCAGTAAAGTGCTGTCCCATTCCTATTTACACCATTTCAAGCCCCCACAGTCTCTCACACTCAACCACTTACCAGGTGACGTCAGTAAGTCCTTGAGGGTTCAGGGTTTGAGGGTTTAGGGGGGACATTGGGATTTGGCCTAACTTCTGCCAGCTTCCTTAAATTTCACATTAGTCACGTGCTCGCCCACTGACCAATCACGGCGTACGTTAATGCAGACGTACTTAGCAGGCTACCTCGGTGCCAAAGGCACGTCAAAGAATACACCCAACATGTCAAACTAAAGATCTGATTGGTTGAAGACTATGACAATCAACAATATCGGCCCCATTTACTTTAAACTGCAAAGGCTTCCTAGAGGACCTCGGGCCTCTCTCCTTACATAGAGAAATAGGGGCTGAATCTGATTGGATAAAAGCTCTCCTTAAAACAAGCTGTGCTGGAAGCAGAGCAACAGAGGAAGACAGGAGCTGTGCAATGAGAAAATAAGCTAATGGGGAAAAAAAATTATAATACATGTAGTGTATTTATGAAAAATTATTAAATTATAGTATAGCTAGAACTTTGTGATTCTGTTTTGGCCAGCAGAGAAGGCTTAGCTGGCCCTGACGGCCCACCACTGCATTTTATACTACGTTATACTTCTAGTCCACTACATCTCAGAGGGAAATATTGTACTTTTAACTTCACTACATTTATTTGACTAAAGCGATGATGTATTATCAAGAGGTATACAGCCTAGTTATTAAATATATTAAGGAGTTAAACTGAGCTCCACCTTTACCAGCTGTAACATAAAAGTGATGAACACATTACTGCAGCAATAAGGATATACCAACGATATAGACCTACTGTAAGTATATTATTTGATGCTTGGTTGAATAAACATGAATGGTGATGACACAGCAAAAAAGTCACACTAACAAAGCAAAGCATTGTCAATGAGACGAACTAGAGCCAGTGGCTGCGCACCGCTGCGGAGGAAATGTTCATGGAGAGAGCCAGCCTCCCGTTGAGAAATGTAAAAACATTTTTGGTTAATTATAAAACTATGGCGGAGTAAAATCTCTCGAGTAAAACGACGGCCCGCCAAATTCTAGGTTATTAATGGGAAACACGGAAAGTGTCATATTTTGGTAGGGAAGAGGTGGTGCAATACCGACCATGTGTGTGTGAAGGAACATTTCTGTAGCCCGGACATTGAACTTCTAGCCGTGGATGCGTCCGTATCATTTGCAGAGGGAGTTCTCATCCGCAATTGTTGTCGCTGTGTACGTACCTCCATCAGCTGACGCAGAGGCAGTAGTGGACACCATCCACTTCACTGTGTCTAAACTGCAGATTCAACATCCTGGTGTATTTTTGGCAATTACTGGAGACTTTAACCACACCACACAGCACTGCCAACTTTTCACTGTTAACTGCCCCACACGCAGAGATGGGCAAAAATACATCAAAATGTATTTTGATACAAAATACAAAATACCCATCAAATAAATGTATTAAAATAAAATACAAAATACTGGTGCCAGAAAATGTAACAAAATACAATACATGTATTTCGTATTTAAAATATAGGAAATACTTTTGGGCTACATAATGTACACAAAGCTCTGGTGAAGCCCACAAAAAGGAAGAACAGTCACAGACATGTTGTCCACCTGGCCAACTGTAGAATGTATGAAATTATAAAACTAAGAATACTTTCATAATATGCCTTTTAAATAAAATAGATTTGATATTTAATGTTTTTTTTAGTTTTTTTTAAACAAATGGACATCTACTGTCATAGCCTGGCTAACTGTGAACTATATTATCTGCCAGTAATTGATATGGCATTATGACATTCACATTGAGAAGATACTCAATGTAGCATACAGCAATACTTGTATGCTACAAGTTATGCTGTAGATGGTCAGACGTTTCTTGATAAGGTTATCATGAACATACAAGCTCCCAATCTCCCTCTTCCTATAGCTAGCTACTCCACTGATAAGTTAGCTTGCTAAACACTGGCTATGCACTAGCCTAGACAGCTAGTTGACATCTGTCACACTCAGATAAAATATTTACCTTGACAGACAATCCGTTGAACTTGAAGATCTGAAGACTGAACTCGTGAACTGTTTTTTGATTCGTGGACAAAGTATTTTGAGTATTTTAAATACAAAACTACTCCACTCTAAAGTATTTTGTTACAAATTACGTTCGATTTTTTTGTCAGCCCTATCAAATACAAATGACAAAATACTCAAAAGTAATTGAAATATGTATTTCAAATACAAGTAATAGAAATACTGCCCATCTCTGCCCACATGGCACAATAAAACTCTGGACCTACTGCATGATATGATGTTTTCTCGCGGGCCGGATATAATTGTACAGATGGCCGCTGACAATTTAATGACGTCTCTCAATTTGTTGATCCTTACTAGGCTTTGAATCTGTATAATATATATCATATAATAATATTCAGTATAATATAAAACAAACACATAGCTACATATATAGATATATAGAAATAAGCTATGATGAGTTTTCACTGTTAATTTACCATCTCAATTAAATGTTGATGCCTCCATGAACAAGTTAAGCAGATGAGACTGAGGACAACTATGTAGAAGAAAAGATGTTCACTTTGCCTAATATGTAGCTTGACAGAGTTCTCCATGTGTGTCCTGGTGTTCTCATGTTTCCTTACCTCCTCATCCCTCACTCCCGTAACTGTCCATGCTGGATCTGTCCCCGTTGTTTTAAAAAGCTAAATACGTTATTAGCATGACTGCATCCAGCTAACCCAACCTGTCTGGTACAGCTAGAAGAGAAGCTTCGCATGTACTGCTTCCCTTTCCCGCTAGTCTGCTGTCTGATTGTGAGGTCAGGCTGATCTGGGATCAGCTCTTTGGCCTGCAGAATCTCCGCCAAAGTTCTCCTCTGAAGCGGGTCTTGGAGGAGTAGTGCTCGCGCTCGCCTGTAGAGACTTCTCCTGACGAGAACGCGCAGCTTGGGGCCAAACGACTTTGGCCCCAAGCTGAATCTATTTGAGGACGCTGATTGGCTAAGTTGTATGTCACTCATTTATATCTTTAATCAGCAATTGGCTAAACTGCTTCATAGACATTCTTTTGGGCCAAATTCGTTTGGCCCCAGTGGCGGGCCGTGCATTTTATACATGGGCCTTAGCTTCTGTCCTGCAGCTGAAACACAGCTACGGTTCTTATTTGTTTTGTGTAAAAGTGAAGCCAACACCTACAGATACACTAACTGCAGAGAATACGTTGAGAGTGCGTCTCCTCTCTGCTCTGACTGCAGCGCGAGGCTTCTCTGAGACTACCCGCCCGTGTGTGCTTTGGAGCGGCGGAGGGGCTCACGGCAGCACCCGCTGCTCGTTCACGACAGTCAAAACACCAGAAAAGTCTCCAACAACACCAGAAAAAGTCGCTAGATTTGTCGCTTGTAGCTTTTGACAAAAAAAGTCGCCATGAGGGTTTGGAAAGGCGCCAGATTTAGCGAGCAAGTTGCCAACACTGGCACCGGCTAAATATGTCCCCAGAGCAACAGTGGACGTAACAACAGTTCCTATCACAAATAAAACCAAACAAAAATCTATTAAAAACAAGTTGTACAAATAATGATCTATAAACAAGCATATTAAAGCTACTGCAGATGTAAAAACAAAAGCAGTTCACTTACCAGAGCTGCTGTTCACTATTTAAAGACAAAGTCTATCCTCCTTTCTATGTTAATAAAGAGTTTAATCTTACGGTTGTTCAGTACATCCGTGCGTTTGAGTTCCAGTAGGAAGTCCTTCTCTATTCATGGATGCCAGTGAAGACAGTCGAGCCTCCCCAGTTGTATTTCTTGAATACGTTTTAATGCGTTTGAGGGCTGAAAATGTCCCAGCAGATATTGGGATTGTCACCGCCCAACATGTCAGGGTAGCCCACTGACCAATCAGGCCAGCTAGCAGGCTCTGGCACGTCAAAAGAATACGCCCAAATCTGATTGGATAAAAGCTCTACTTAAAACAAGCTGCACTGGAAGCAGAGCAACTGAGGAAGACAGTAGCTGTGCAATGAGAAAATAAGATAATGGGAAAAATATTTTGATAAATTATAATACATTTAGTGTATTTAAGAAAAATTATTAAATTATGAAATAGCTATAACTTTGTGATTCTGTTTAGGCCAGCAGAGAAGGCTTTGCTGGCCCTGACGCCCCACCACTGGAAGTTTCAGGCTGGGAAGAGTTCAAAAGTGGATTTTGTGAAAGCAAACAGTTTCAGAGATTTTCTTCAAAAAAGTGGCTTAGGACAGTTGATTTCATAGTTTCATGTCACTTTCATGAAAGCACTTTACTGCCTAGAGATGCATTTTCACTTTTTATGCTCTTAAAAGACGTTTCAGGTTTGGAAGAGGCCAAAAGTGGATCTTGTGAAAGTAAACAGTTTAAAAGATTTTCTTCAAAAAAGTGGATTTTGTGAAAGTAAACATAGTTTCAAAGAATTTCTTCAAAAAAGTGGATTTTGTGAAAGTAAACAGTTTCAAAGATTTTCTTCAAAAAAGTGGATTTTGTGAAAGTAGGTGTGGCACCCTGGACATTTTAATGGCTAGTTATTTACAGGATTGTTATTGTATTAGTTTGTGTCATTACCTTGCCCCCTTACTATTATTTTCTGGTTATTATTATTTAAAACGCTTTTTGTGACTTATAAATTCACCTACTAAAATAGCTGCAGGGCGATGCTCATGTTTCGCCAATAGGTGGCAGTAGCGGGTTTTGGTTTGACTGGCACTGTAATATTATTGTCAAAGACAAGCGAGCTAGACCAGCAACTGACAGTTGAGATCGTAGATGCTGACATTCATCTGATACTGTCTGGTTGTTATTCACAGAATAAACTCATCTGGAAAAAACTGAATGGGCATTCATAATCATTCAGTGTGTAACAATTTGGCGAGCTAGCCAGGAGGACTGTATTGGACAACAGAGAGATGCAGTTCCTTCTTGAGAGACAAACCTAGATAAACCGAGATCAGCACAAGGTAAAGATGGAGCAACTCCAGGATGAGATCAATGCAGCGTTGTGGACACTTGAGAAACCAGAACTCATCAAGGTGTGTCAGAATCTGAAGTGCAGTGAACCAACAGGGGAGGGATTTAGAGGACAGTCCCATTGGGCCCTGATTCGGTTAACAGAGAGCACTTTGGAGGAAATTGAAGAGGGTGTGTTCCGGCAGTTTATCAGTCATCTCCATCTATTCAAACAGTCTTTACAAGAACATGTTATTGACAAAGCAGAAATACCTCAAACTGATCCTAGAGAAATAGAGAGACTGAAACAAGAGTATACACAGCTTCAACAGGCTCAGGCAGAGGCATGTCGTGTTCTAGAAGAGAAGATTGAAGCTTTGGGGACACAGTTTAGCACAACAGGGGTAAGAGAGAGGGAAGTCAAGCAGCTTGCAGCCCTCACAGCACCAGAAGTCATTCTGAGAAAAGATTTTCGGATCTGGGGTCAGATAGTTGAGGCCGGACAGAAGGACAAATTATCTTTCACTAGCCTGACAAATCAAATCGAGTCTGGGCTGAAGAAGGGCTACTCAGAGACTGAAATCATAGAGGCTGTGATTAAAGCAGTAAGCCCTGGCCTTCACCTTCGAGACTTGCTGGAAGTCAAGCGAGACCTCACACTTCCGCCATTAAGAACCATACTCAGAGGACATTATAGAGTGGACTCATCATCTGATATGCTCCATAGACTCATGAACATATTCCAAGATACTAAAGGAATCTGCTCAAGGTTTTTTGTTCAGGACAATGGAGCTCAGAGAGAAACTGCTCTGGAAGTCTAGTGACGAGGATGAAGGGAAACAGTTCAACCCAGATTTAATCCAGCGTAAATTCCTGCGCTCATTAGAGACTGGTTTGCTTGATGACGCAGTGAAGTTTGAGTTGAAACCTCACCTTAGCAACCCCAGAGTCACAGATGAGGTTCTGATAGAAAAGATAAATGAGGCTGCCAGTCTTGAGATAGAACGTCAAAACAAATTTAGGAGACACATTTCAGTTAATCCACCAAGAGTAAATGAGATACAATCCAACACCAGTCAGTTGCCTCTGAATAGTGAAAGAGAAATAGATGATGAAACACAGACGAAAGGGAGTGTGGCAGTCTCCACCAAGAAAAAACAAGGACAGGGTAAAGTACCTGATCCTGAAACTGTTAAGCTTATTGAAAGCCTCAAGGCTGATGTTCTCGAAGTGAAGAAAATGTTTGATAGAACATTAGAAGCAACCAAGTCAAGGCCCAGTACAGATCCCCGGCCATCACCAGCAGCAAGAATGGCTAGAGGATGCCAGGTATGCAGAGAGGCTCACATCGGTGACACATGTAGACACTGCTATCGCTGTGGGCAGGAAGGCCATCTTTCTCGTGGCTGTAGACAAAACAGATTCACGCCGGGAAATGGGAGGGGGCTGCTGAGCCAGGACCCACAGTAGCCCACCCACTCTCTAGGTCCCAAGTAAATTCAGTTTCTCTGCAAAACACCCCCTCACCTTCACAAAACCCATCAAGTGATCACACAGACACTCTCTCTGCCACCCCACAGCCAGACAGCAGCAAATCCAGAAGTGAACATCTACTGGCTATGTGCCCTCAAAACGCCAAACCAAGCTCATCAGTCTCATCGGGAGAAGATGTATGGTCCAATGCCACCTAGACAATGTTCCAGTTGAGGCTCTGTGGGACACGGGAGCTCAGGCAAGTCTCATCAATAATGACTGGCGGAAACAACATCTTCCACACAGCAAAGTCAGGCCACTAGTAGCACTAGCTGCAAATGGGAGTGAGATTCCATTTGATGGATGGGTAGAGATAGTTTTATTTGGACTGTGACACTCACCCAGAAAAGATACTCCTAGTCCCCATGTTAGTATCCAGTGATCATAACGTTGCAGAACATTATTGGATTCAATGTGATTGAAGAAGTAGTGGGTAAGTGGAACAAGCGGCAGCCAAAATCACACAACATACAGAAAATCAGCAGAATCTTCTCAGTGTCAGTGAAAACAGCCAAATCGATGCTAACATTACTACAAACACCAGACCCAAGCCAAAGTGTGGGGACAGTGCTGACAGGAAAGAGGGGGATACGCTTGGCTGCTGAACAGATAACCACAGCATATGTCCGTGCACATGTTGGAGACCAGTTTGCAGGACAAAGCCTTCTGTTTGTTCCAGATAAACTGTCGCAGCTACCAGAAGGTCTGGTCATCCAAGAGGGACTGGTTACTGTCAGTGAGGGAAGGTCAGTGTACATACCAGTCTCAGTTGCAAACACCAGCAAACTTGATGTCACTTTAATCCCTCGCACCATTCTGGGACACTTGGAAGAAATAAAAGCAGTGTATCCCATCACAGTGGAGTCCTCTGACGGGACACCAGGTACAGCTGGACAAAACACCTCGCAGCCTCCAATCCAGCTAAATGAGGTCACCAGCAACCCACAACACAGTCAAAAGCCATCTCAGTGGGATCCTCCTGTTAACCTAGACCATCTCAGCAAAGACCAGCAGCAAATGGTAAAACATCTGTTACGAGAGGAATGTCATGCTTTTTGTTATGATGACAAGGACATTGGATGCATTCCCACGTTAAGTATGCACATCACACTGCATGACAGTACACCAGTTCGAAAGACCTACATATCAGTACCAAAACTATTGCACCAAGAGGTAAAGGATTACCTTCAAGACCTGCTAAATCGTGGATGGATTTCAGAGTCACGGTCACCTTACTCCTCCCCGATTATCTGCGTGCAGAAAAAGTCTGGTGAATTGAGGCTGTCTATAGGACCTATATCCCAAACTTTTCAAAGGTTGCAAAACCGCTGTACCAGCTACTGACCCTGCCTCCAGACAGAGCACCACCACCTGTGTCCAGAACAAAAGGAAAAAAGGTTAGTTCAAAGCAAAAGGCCCGACCACCACCCAACACACCTATTAGTTGGACTCAGAGTCATCAGGATGCTTTAAATATGTTGACTGACTGCCGAACAGAGGCACCTATTTTAGGCTACCCTGATTTTGCAGAGCCATTCAGCAGAAACAAGCAGGCGAGATAAAGGTGATTGCATATGGTTCACGGACATTAACACCCCCAGAGAAAAATTATCATATGCATTCCGGAAAATTGGAATTTTTGGCCTTAAAGTGGTCAATTTGTGAGCGCTTTCGGGACTACCTTTATTATGCCCCACATTTTGTTGTCTACACAGACAATAACCCCCTAACCTATGTCCTCACAACAGCAAAACTGAATGCAACAGGTCATCGGTGGGTGGGTGAACTGTCTGACTTTAACTTCACAATCAGATACCGTCCAGGCAAGAGTAATGCAGATGCTGATGGGCTATCCAGGTTACCACTCAACATAAACCAGTACATGGCCCAGTGCACAGCGGAGGTAAAGCAGGATGTTATCAGTGCTGCTGTGGAGAGTGCAGTGCTACAGAAGGGGAGCACTTTCCATGAGACAACTGTAGTCAGCCAGAGTGCTATCAGGCTAGTGCAAGACACTACACCCCTGTCAGTTGGAAAGTTTCTCTCGCAAGAAACATCAGGGTGAGTCAGGAGCAAGATGCTGTGATTGGTCGCTTCCTAAAATACAAAACCAGAGACTATCTGCCAAAAGGTCGCGCCCTGAAAACAGAACCATCTGATGTCAACATCTTGCTGAGACAATGGCGAAAACTCCATTGTTTGTTAGCAAATCGAATTTGCTAACAAACTTTGCAGACCCCACCTGATCTATACAATCATCCATACATGGCAAAGGAAAAGAATCCGATTTTTTCACAGAATTCACTTTCCTCATCAGTACCGAATCTATGCGTGGCTCTCATACCACCCCATACCACCCACAGGGAAATGGACAGGTGGAGCGTTTCAATAGAACTCTCCTATCCATGCTGAGGATGCTGACTGACACTGAAAAGACAGATTGGAAGAACTCACTAGCAAAAGTGGTTCACGCCTACAACTGCACTAGGAGCGAGGCTTCTGGGTTCGCTCCCTACTATCTGATGTTCGGCCGCACTCCTCGACTCCCTGTAGATATTTTGTTCAACTTACCATTACAGGAGCAGCAAGTAAGCTATGAGGAGTATGTGGAAAAATGGCAGTCACGAATGAAAGAGGCTTATGAGATTGCTTCAACAACAGCTCAGAAAGAAGCCTCGAGAGGCAAAAGATACTATGACCAAAAGAGCTACGGAGCGCAACTCCACCCGGGCAACAGGCTCCTGCTCCGCAATCTCAAAGAAAGAGGAGGGCCTGGCAAGCTTCGTTCATACTGGGAAGATGCAGTGTATGTAGTGGTGAGTCAAAAGAGCCCTAACATTCCTGTTTTTGAGGTCAAACCAGAAAGAGGAGGCAAAAGCCGCACAGTACACAGAAATCTTTTGCTTCCATGTGACAACCTACCTGTGGAAGAACCAGAAAGAAAGGAGCAGGACAAAAGAAAGAGAAGTACGAGACAAAACAGAGGAAAATCCCCACAACAGCTACTACCTCAGGACTCAGATATGGAGAGTGACGATGAAGGTGAACTGGTGTGGAGGTTTTCACACCGAGGCAACCTTGACAGCAGGGTTACAACTCCTGACGCTGAGACCTGTAAACAACAGGTGTGGGAACGTCAATCAAGAGACTGTGAACCAGATCTACAGGATGTGGAAGCTGAGGAAGAACTGGAGCTGCGGACAACACATGATCATCACGACCCACAAGAGCAACAGAATGAGCAAACATCTGATGAAGAAGAACAACACGAACAAGGAGACAGAAACTCTGACACAGAACTGGCGTCATCATCTCTGGCAATGAATAATCACCCTCAGAGAGAGGCGATGGCCAACGAGGCTGATGTATGATGCACTGGGACAACCTACTGTCAGACAAGTTGGTATGAACAATATCGAGTGTGCAACCCAGCACTTTGCATTCAGAGACTGTGGAGATCTTGGGCTTCCACAGAGGTACAGACAATCTGCTAGAGACTATAACGAACTGATTAAGATAGAGGTTAAGGACAATTAAGATTCCAAAGGTGAAAAAAGGAAAACGTTTTTTTTCGTTACTGAACAGTTACTTGAAGAACATACTTTAGTGTCACAAATGGAAATTGGAGTGTGACAAACACATGCTATGGTGTCTTAATGTGTAAACAATGGAAGAGTGGTAACAGACTAAAGTGTTGGCTGACTTTTGAGTCTAGTTACAGTTGAGAATTCATCCTAGTGGGGTGAACAGGTTTATGAATCTTGAAGGTAAAATAACGGATACTCTCCACAAGACTTGGTATTGTGTATCAATTGAGCAGTACTAATTTATACTATGGGTTTAAATGTATGTAACCTAACATAGTGTAATGAATGTTTTTATTGGACAAGTAAATGCCATTAGTGATTGTAACCATGGCGATTATTCAAGTACAGACACCATCAGTACAGTAATAAGTGTTTATGGAGTTAGGAAAAAAAAAAAGTAACAGCATTTTTATTTTTATTGTAGGGGAGGGTGTGGCACCCTGGACATTTTAATGGATAGTTATTTGCAGGATTGTTATTGTATTAGTTTGTGTCATTACCTTGCCCCCTTACTATTATTTTCTGGTTATTATAATTTAAAACGCTTTGTGTGACTTATAAATTCACCTACTTTAACCTAAAATAGCTGCAGGGCGATGCACATAGTTTCAAAGATTTTCTTCAACAAAGTGGATCTTGTCAAAGTAAACAGTTTCAAAGATTGTCTTCAAAAAAGTGGATTTTGTGAAAGTAAACGGTTTCAAAGATTTTCTTTAAAAAAGTGGATTTTGTGAAAGTAAACGTAGTTTCAAAGATTTTCTTCTAAAAAGTGGCTCAGGACAGTTGATTTCACTGTTTTATGATGTTTTCAATAGAAATGTACCTGTTAAATGTACCACCTATTATATGTTTACCATATAATAGAGTTAAAAGATTGGTCATGTTGTAAAATGTGCTTCAAATGTGTGTTTTTGCCCTTTGAAGACAAAGGCTCCTCTATTCTGTCCTGCTATTGGATAATTATTGGTTGACTTAAGTGAGTTTTCAGTGCAAGTTACGCTTTGATGGACCAGGATGTGGAGCAACAATTTTTCTGATCGCAGATTATAGACTTTTTAGTTATAGCCAGCTTAAGTCAATGTTTTAGTACTCCAGTTATTACAAAAGGATTTTGTCTATTTTTTTACATGGAATAAAACTACTTTTAACTACGAGCTACGAGCCTCATCATTGGACAACTAGCCAGAAAAGTTTAGCCTGCAAGAGCACGTAAATTGGACATGGTAATCTACGCGAGTCAGAACCCTTTACATCCTGCAAGAAGTGGCCAAGAAGGACGGTAAAATAAGCTGCCACTACAACAAGTGAATATTTAACAGCACATTGAATTTGGCTCTTACACACCGGCCCCTAATTGTTCTCAAGATTTAACATTTGAAACAATTACCTAACTTAAATTAAGAGAGCCATGTACTGTAAAGGAACATTCTCACAAAATAACGATATAAGAGCCGGAGGCAGATAACAGACTCCTCACTGTTGCTCAGTCTTTAGCACTGTTCGTCTTCCAAAAGCAACACAGCTTTGTAATGGGCCTGTGTAAAACACTAGTCTTCGTCTTTATGTAGACCTGACGAACAAGTCCTTTGTGGTCTGGAAGTGCCTTAATGACCTTCCCCATGACCCAAGAGTTTCTCGGAGCAGAGTCATCCACTAGAAGAACGATGTCTCCCAGAGTGAAGTTTCTCGATGCTCTTGACCATCTTTGCCGTTCCTGGAGCTGTGGCAAGTATTCCCTGGTCCAACGTTTCCAAAATATATCGGACGTGTTTCCATCTCCATCGAGTGTAGAGGTCATCATGGTCGAATAGTCCAGGTGGTAATGCTGGTTTAGCCTTCATCAGTAAGAGATGATTTGGTGTCAAGGCTTCTAAATCGTTCACATCATTAGATGCTCTTGTGATTGGTCGGCTGTTTACTATTGCCTCCACTTCACAAAGTACAGTCTGAAGACTTTCCTCATCCAGAACTTGTTCCTTAACTGTAGAATTTAGAGCCTTTCTCACTGATCTGATGAGTCTTTCCCAAACTCCCCCATGGTGAGAGCCTGTCGGAGGGTTAAAGGTCCATTTGATTCCACGTTGATGAAGATAACCTTGAACCTTTGAGTGATTAATTTCATCAATAGCTGTTCTCAGCTCACGTTCCGTCCCAATGAAGTTTGTCCCGTTATCTGAGCGGATCTCCATCACTTGTCCTCTCCTGGCAATGAATCGACGTATAGCGTTGATACATGAGTTGGTATCCAAGGAAGAAGCAACTTCAAGGTGCACTGCCCGGATGACTAGGCAAGTAAAGATTACTCCATATCTCTTAACCAAGCTTCTTCCTCGTTTTACCTCGAATGGTCCAAAATAGTCAAAAACAACTCTGGAAAAGGGTGGATCATCAGGAAACACTATCCTGAGGAAGGTCTGCCATTTGTTGCTGTCCTGTGGACCCATGCAGTCGGCGACAGGTGACACATTCTGAGATGATTTTCCTAATTGCTGTGATGGCACTGAGAATCCAATACTTTTGGTGCACTTTAGAAAGCATGTGGTTCCTTCCAGCGTGCCCAATATCCTCGTGAATCTTGCGCAGGAGTATGTTGGTAACATGGTGGTCTTTGGGCAAGATGGCGGGCTGCTTACATTCTTCTGGCAAAGCAGCTCGACTGAGTCTTCCTCCAACACGCAAGACTCCATCCTGAAGCACAGGGTTTAGCTTAAGCAAATGACTGCTCTGTTTTACATTTTGCCCTTTGCTCAGAGATGAAATCTCTTCAGAAAATGTTGCCCTTTGACAGAGTCTGACGATTTCCAGCTCAGACCTTGCAAGATCCTCAACTGAGCAGGAAGATCCTTTTAATCCTGCTTTGAATTTCTTCATGGCTGTGTTCACTTGTTGAACCTGCTGACTGTTATCCAAGTCAGATTGACTGAAGGCTGCATAAAGCTGTTTTCTCTTCTGTGAGAAAGTCAACAGTAAGGTTTTGAACTTCAGGAACCACGCCACTGTGTATCCTAGCTTTGTCCATGAGGAGAAATGGTTCATCAGTTGGCTGATTGTGTTTCTGTCCTCATCCACGTTCACAAGGTTTGCTTTTACTTAATTTATCTCGGGATCATTTGACATAATCCTGTAGCCTTCAGGGTTTTTAGGCCACTCTTCTGTTGGTCCTTGGAGAAAGGCTGGGCCAGAGATCCATGTGTCGTTTTTCATAAAAGCCTCCACGCTTTGTCCTCTTGATGCACAATCTGCTATATTTGTGGCAGTGTTCACATATCTCCATTGATCTATGGTTGAGTGTTTCAGGATAGCAAAGATCCGATTAGCCACAAACGTACGGAATCTGGTGGTTTCATTTTGAAGATATCCAACCACAGCAGTGCTATCGATCCTAAATACAGAATCGGATAACTCCAACTGTAGCTCTTTTCTCAGCAGCTTGTCCATTTTCACAGCGACTGTTGCTGCCGTCAGCTCCATCCGTGGGATCGTAGGTTGCTTTAAAGGCGCCACTCTGGCCTTCCCCATCATGAATGTGCAGTGAACTTGATTTCTCTCGTTCCTTAACAGTAAGTAGCTAGCCGTGCCGTAAGCTTCCTCACTTGCATCCGCAAAGTGGTGCAACTGTGCGTATGTAAGATTTCCAAATCCTGGTGGCTTGATGCACCGGTTGACTTTGAAGTCCTTTAGATTGGTTGACAAAACTTCCCAACCAATCTGTCCACTGTTGTTTGACCTTTTCTGGTAAGTCCTCATCCCAGCCCACTTTCATCCGACTCAGTTCCTGAAGGATTTTCTTTGCTGGCAACACCACTGGTGTGAGAACTCCTAAGCGGTCATAGATTGAACTAACAACCGAAAGGAGACCTCTTCTGGTATAAGGACAGTCTTTGACAGTAATCTTAAACTGAAAGGTATCTGACTCAACACACCAGTGTGCACCCAGGGCTCTCTCAATTGGGAGTTTGTCTTGTTCGAGATCCAGGTTCTTCACCTCTTTGGCCAACTCACCACCTGGAATTGAGTTTAGGACTTTACAGCTGTTGCTGACCCATTTTGTGAGATGGAAACCTCCCTTGGAACAGATTGCTCTCAGATCCTGACACAGCACAACTGCCTTCTCTTCTGTTGCCACAGACTTGAGACAATCATCCACATAAACATTCTGAAGCACTGTGTCGGCCACTTCTGGGTCAAACTCTTTCCTATCCTCAGCACACTTCCTCAAGGCAAAACTGGCGCAGCTAGGTGAAGAAGTAGTGCCAAATATGTGCACCACCATTTTGTGTTCCACCAAACCTTGCGTGAGGTCTCCCCCAGGCCACCACAGGAACCTAAGAAGGTCAGAATCCTCTTCTGCCACCTTGACTTGGTGGAACATCAACTCCACATCTGCCATAAGTGCCACCGGTTCTTGTCTGAATCGTATTATGACACCTACAAGACTGCTGGTTAAGTCTGGTCCCTGTAGAAGTTGTTCGTTCAATGACGTGCCTTGGTATGATGCACCACAGTCGAACACCACCCTTAACTTCCGCTTCACAGGATGGTATACACCGTGGTGGGGTATATACCAGACTTTATCCATATTGCATTGAAGCTCATCATCTGATAGTTGCACAGCGTAGTCTTTTTCCATGAGGTTAGTCATGAAGGCAGTGTACTCTAGTTGATAGCTCGGATTTCTGTTGAACTTCCTCCGTAAGTTAAGTGCTCTCTGTTCAGCAACTTTACGGTTGTTTGGCATGCTCACCATCAATTTTTTTAGTGGTAGACACAGGCTGTAATGCCCATCCAGAAGCTTTGCTGATCTGGTGACCATGTCCATGAAGCAATGATCATCTCTGGACATCTCGACCTGTTCATCTTTTTCCCTCTCAGGGAAATCCACCTTAAATTGCTGCTGCCACAAGTCATCAAGTCTTGTTACTGAGATGCGGTTTGATGAAACCTTGCATTGTTTTCCCTGCTGGTGAGTGGTACTTTCTCTTAATGGTCCATTTACAGTCCATCCTAGCCTAGTTCTTGTGGCGTAGGGTCCGTCGTTGACGCTGTTCACAACCTGCCATGGCTCCATGGCCTTGTGGGCATTAGCTCCGATGAGCAGTCCCACGTCTGCATTGATTACAGGAATGCACACGTCTTTAAGGTGAGACCATCCTTTCAAATCCTCTTGACGTGGAATGTTCTCTTTGTTTACAGGAATGTTTTTCTACTGAAGGCAAACGCCTTCCAAACGGGAGCTCAAAGAAATTGTCCTCAGCCAGATCACTGACTTCTATGCCGGACACCTCATAAGTGTCAACAGGTCTTTCATCACCCATCGTTCTCAGTAAGATGCTTGTTCTCCTTCCACTGACTTTAAGTTGGTTCATTAACTTTTCTGTGCAGAAGCAGTCCGTACTTCCTGGATCAAGGAAGGCATACGTTTCCACTGTTTTATTTCCTTTTGTTGTTTTGACTCGGACAGGAACTATTGAGAGTATGCAGTCTTCTTCGCCGGCCCCAGTGACTCCACATACTTTATTTCCAGCACATACCATTGCACTAGTGACTGGAAGACCACCACTTCTCTCTGTATTGTCAATAGCTTTGCTTTCCTGTTTGGTTGCTTCATCTCGTCTTTTATGCAGGAGTGTGGGATGTGTTAAAGAACACACCTGACAGCAAAGCTTTTCGCTGCAGCTCCTGCTCATATGTCCATGCCTTAAACAGCTGAAACACAGTCCTTTGCCACGCAAACATTCAATTTTTTCTTTGTGTGGCTTCCCTCTCATCTTTTTACATGAGTCTATGCTGTGTTGTCCTTTACAAAACATCCATGAGTTTGTTGCTACAATGTCTGAGGGACCCTTTTGCATGCTTTGTTCAAAGTCTTTAACCTTGTGGTCAATGTGCATTGTGCTTGTAGTGAATGTTTTCTTGCTTCTCCAATCCTGTGTCTTTGCCTCTGCATGCACCTTTGTAGCTGATTTAACTGATTGGCTATCCCTTATATCGCCAAATATTGGATGCGTAGCGATTTTGGCTTGTCTATGTCACGGGGCATGATGAGGACTCAAGCGCAGACAGTCAGAGTAGGGGAAAAAAGGTATTTAATAGCTCACAAACAAAAACAGTTAATCCAAGGACAAGACAAAAGACGAGGGGGAAAATCCGGCAGGACAAGGCAGGGCAGACAGACTGGGAAACCGGGAACAGGATGAGCAAAACGGGCGGGTAGGTAGGAAACAAACAAAATGATCTGGCAGTGAGTGAGTGAAAGACAGGGGTTTAAATAGTGAACTAGGCAGAGTGAACAGGTGAGACTAATGAGCTGATGAGGTGAGTGTGACTGGCAGGTGCACTGAATGAACTGATTAGGTGAGTGAGGAGCTACAGAAAGAAACAAAGACACAGAACACACAGGGCAAAGCCTGATCGTGACAGTCTACAGATAAAGTCATCAAGGTCTTTAAAGTTAACTTTCCTGTCCTGCCGTTCCTGGATGTCACATGCGATTCCCCTCCATCTTTCTCTCAACTTGTAAGGTAGCTTTGTGACAACAGCTTTCATGTTGGCAGCATTGTTCATTTCTTCCAGGTAGCTAATGTCCATCATGGCATTGCAGCATCCAGTAAGGAAAAGTGAGTAGGCGTTTAAAGTCTCACCATCCTCAGGTTTGATGGGAGCCCAATTTAAGGCTTTATCAATGTAGGCCACAGCAAGTTTGTGCTCATTTCCGAACTGTTCCTTGAGAAGCTGCTTGGCTTTGTTGTATCCTCTCTCAGGATCCATGTGGAGGCAGCTTCTAATTAGCTCTCGGGGCTGACCACTAGTAAACTGCTCCATATGGTAGAGCCTATCCTTGGAATAACAGTGCGGTCCTCTACTCCATGCTCGAAGGCCCTTATGCACAGATGGTAATCAAGCAGGTCTCCTTTAAAGATGGGAATGTCCAACGGCGGCAAAGTCGATCCTTTTTGCTGCTTCATCATTAGCTCTGAGATATTAGCTTGCTGCTGCATAACACTGCACAATGTCTCCGCAACATTGCCACTGATTTCAGCGTTCCTGGGTGGCTGCACTGAACGACCGTAATCTCTTGGCTGTGGGTTAGGAAGATGAACTGGACCAGTTTCCACTTGGCTGCGATGCTCGTGCTTTTCTCTTGATGCTAAGTTTTCTCTTACATTGTTTATTCCTGGCGTTGAATGTACTATCGACATGCGTCCAATGCCAAAATCTTCCAACACTTTAAGCTTAGCATCTGAAGTTGCTAAAGCAATGTTCAACTCCAACTCCTCTATTTTAGCCTTTAATTCAGCTTCCTGCCTTTCCAATTCTTGTTTTCGTTTTAATGTGGCAGCCTTAGCTAGCAATGTAGCTCTCTCCACTTCTGCTTTAAGGGTTCAAACCAACAAAGCTGGTCATTCATATATTCCTCCTCAGTAAGGAACTGTTTCAAAGCATAGTTTTTCTCTTCAAAGTCTCTGAGTAACCCTTCATAGTCAACTCTCAGTTTTCATTTTATAGTGCTAACATCAGGATCCTCCTCCCGTAGTCACTCTATTTGCCTCAGTTTGCTCGTTAGCTGAACTAGCTTACTCCGTCTTTGCTGAAATAGCTTATTCCTTGTTTCATCTACAGCCTTCTCTGTCATTTTCACTTGCCTTTTCCCTATGACAAACTCTTATTCTTCCATGATAGCGGTTCAATCAGGTTCCTTTTGCTTCACAGTAATACTGTTAATGGTTTTTGTGTTAATATAAGAGCAGTTAAAACAGACCAGTCAAATTTGACCGGGAACACTAAAGTAAGGGGGAGAAACGAACACGACAGGAGGGTTTAGTAAGTTAGATCTCTTAAAATAGTTTGCTAACTGTCTAACATTAGCTATCAGCTCATATTAAGCTAGTTAGCTGAAGAACTGAGTTAGTGGTTAATGAGTCTGCTAGCTGATGTCGGATAGCTAACGTTAGCTAGCTTCTTTGTTTAACTGCCTGGGTTCTTAAATTATGTTCTGGCCATCATGATGAGCATTATGTCTTGTCAAGTTAGTTGATGTTAGCATTTGTGATCTAGCAAACACTCGGTTGGTCAAGTCTAGCTACCTATCGTTGTTATATTTAATTCATTGTTCCGTCAGAAGTGGCACGAAAGTGCGTAACGTTAACGTCAGTGTGTACGTGTTGAGGTATACGATAGAGAGAGTTAGATGCGCTTAGAGCAGACAGGTGTTAGCAATGTGCAGAGGAAAAGTAAGTGGTTAAGCTTAAGTGGTTATGTGACGGTTCACGGTTTACCGTGTGGGTTTAAGAGTGGATAAGAGACTCAGGCGCAGACTAAAACACAGGACACAAGGTGAGGAGAAAAACAAGGCTCTTTACTGGGCACTTAGACAAAAACAGAAACCAAAATCTACTCCAACCGGGAGCGAGGAAAATCCAGACTGAAAATAAAAAGGCAGTCACAAACCGTGGAACGCAGAGGGTCAACACGAGAGATGACCACAGGAGAGCAAAGTGTCCACGGGGAGGAAAAAGTCAAATGATAATCCGGCAACTGGAACACGGCAAGCAGGGGAGTATAAGTATGTGAGGGGTGATGAGCGGATTGCCGGCAGGTGAGTGGAAATGAGTGGGGTTTACAGAGGAAAAAACCAGGGGCAGGTGATTTGGCACAGGTGGAGAGAATGAGCATGATCAGGAGAGAGAGACACACACACACACACACAAACACCACACTCACACATAGCAAAACCCAACCGTGACAGGTTAAGCGGTAACATTATTAAATGTAAAGTTTGGGTTAACTGTGTTTGATTAGTTAAAGAAACTAAGTGTGCCATTAACCTACATGGAACTAATATTAGCTAGCTGTTTATAATTGGCTTGAACAGGGACTACAACAGGTTCTTTAATCACAGTTGACTTTGTAGCAGGGCTTTCCCTGCCGTTATATGGCTATAGGGTGAAGGACCTTTCTGCACATGGAGATAAAATCAATGTGGAGAGCTTCAAGGCTGTGAAAGTCCTCGCAACCACATTTAAGGATGATAGATGGTAAAGAATTGAAAATGAATATTGACAGTGTCCAAAGCACAAACCAATTTCTGGAAAAGACGAGCGAATTGGGATTTGTCCTTGAAAGGATTTTAAAATTTAACACAGATTTCCAAGAGTTTACTGATGTTGATAGTAGTGTACAGATAAGGAACCTTGACAGATTCCAAGTGCCCATTTTCAACCTGTTACAAGAGAAGTCTGTCTAACTCGGGTACATTTTCATTTATATTTTTTGGGGTTATGTGTACATCTTGTCAAATTTTGTTCCAAAAAATCTCATGGAAATTAGTCTAAATTTCGGCTTTGCTCTTAGATTCTCTTGTCCACAGAATGCTGTGTGGTAATCACATATTTACCTCCCATGCCAGATTTCACAACTGCCCTGGCCCTTGAGTATCAGGTGGAAGCAGCCACAACATATACAAAGGTTTTGTTAAAAATTCTTATGTACATCACGTTTCCTCGCATTACCTGCATTTCTACATTAAAGTCTGCGTGTAGCATTGACCAGGTAAAAATCACCGTACTTGCATTTAGGTGGCATTTGCCGACAATACAAGAATAGGACTTCTTACAATCAGCATCTATTTGATTTTGCTGTAAAAACAGTTTGCCCAATTATTATCTAAAAAGAGTTTGATCGTTGTATTACCTCGTAAATATGACCTGAAAAGACTGATGAGCTTGGTGGTTAACTAAATATTAACTTCCATTTGGTTGCTTTTCAGGGTTAATCCAGCAAATGCAGTGCCAAGGTCAAGAAAATAATGGAAAGTGGAAGACCAGTAAAGCGCAAGACATCAGATATGAACCAATGCGTCAAATCCTTCATGAGGGACTTCACTGCATTTGACTGGCAAAATAACCAGATGGAGGTGAGGCTCTTATAATAACGTGGCCTTTAATTAAAGAGTTCCCTCTTGTGGTATTTATCCATGAAGGTTTGGTTTATATTTGTCAAAGTTTTGAAATATTAGTCAATGTAATGTCAATTTCAAACTTCATAGCAGTAGGACCTGGGAATATTTTTGAACTGTGTGCAGGTATAGTAGATGTCTCTGTTTTCTGCCCTTCTAGTCACAAAAAATAACCAATATGGTATGAACGCAATCTGGCATTCAACAAAAACAATATCAAATGGACGTAAAACTTTTAGTGCTAATATATCACTTCAGATAGGAGGAGACGACAGGAATTTCCATCAACTCTCGTGGTACTGATCCACAGAAACTAAACGGACATGACATTCGACGGGATGGGGCTATGCTGCAAATTGCTTTCACAATAAATCCCTCTTGTTTTTCACATGCAGTCTAGTCTTGAAGAATTGAGTAACAACAATATGATTTAGTAGAACAAATTACATTTAACTGATCTATTCAGGTCTGATGTTGACCATCTGGGGTAGGATTGAAATTTTGATTGAAGTTTTCTTCCAAGTGTGGTTCTGAAAATACACAAGTTGATTCCAAAATCAAAAGATTTCAAAATGATGGCCATTCGTACAGTTTTTTAACCATGTATTTTGTATGTATATGTAGAGACATTATACCTAGCCCTAAAAAAACTAAAACTAGTCATTTCTGACAAACTGAAACTAAGCTAGAACCAGAAAATACTCTGAATGCTAACTAAAACTATGAAATTGAAAAGTCAAAACTAATATAAAATATACTTAATTAAAAAACTAAAAACTATTGCAACCTTGCTCCAGTTTTATTCTGTAACCTAAACATTTAAAACAAAACTATCGACCCTCACATTTCTCTGGCGTTCTTTATATATCCCCTCTCTTCTCTCTCATCCCTTCTTCGCGGTTCCCCTTTCTTCCCGCTTCTTTTCCGTTCTTTCTCTTAACCCCGCCCTCTCTTTCACCTACGACCAATTAACGTAGGTGGGGCTGAATGACACCCAGAGCAACCAATCAAAACACATTGCTCAAACTGAAAACACTATCAGTGGGTTTTTCCTTTTTATCTCTGGTTTAACCCATGGTTTGCCGTTAATATTGTTTTAAGTTGTTTTCTTCAAAACCTAACTTATTAACCCCAGGGCTACACTCTCCCTCTTCTAAAATATTTGATGTCCTCATCAAACTACAAGGTTTAGAGAAACATAATCTGTTCGTACGGACTACAGGGATTGAAACTAAAACACTCTGGACACAATGTCATAGGTGCACCACCATTTTGTGTTCCACCAAACCTTGCGTGAGGTCTCCCCAGGCCACCACAGGAACCTAAGAAGGTCAGAATCCTCTTCTGCCACCTTGACTTGGTGGAACATCGACTCCACATCTGCCATAAGTGCTACCGGTTCTTGTCTGAATCGTATTATGACACCTTCTTGTCTTGTCAGTCTTGTGACTGCTGGTTAAGTCTGGTCGCTGTAGAAGTTGTTGATTTCACTGTTTCATTATGTTTTCATTAGAATCTGATGCTTACACACCTTTACTGGTTTAAAGGTACATTTTCAGCTTTTTATGCTCTAAAAAGACGTGTCAGGCCTGGAAGAGGCCGAAAGTGAATATTGTGAAAGTAAACATAGTTTCAAAGATTTTCTTCAAAAAAGTGGGTTTTGTGAAAGTAAACAGTTTCAAAGAAGACATTTTGGTGACCTCGCCTGACCTCTAAAACCTCTAATTTTGTTCTGCTTCACTTTATCAAAGTCAAAATTTGCAGAGACAGTTCACATGAGCTATGATTTGGGAGAGGTTTAAACTTTCAGATGCATCACTCAAAAGGAGATAATCAGCTTTTCAATTTGAGCTGTGTGCCATCTTCATTTACTCCTAACCAGTAACATATACACTGATATTTACACATCTGAACAAATCTCACAACCTTTATTATAACATCAAAATTATTCAAATAGACCTTGTAGTTCCAGAAATACACTCTTTTTAGTATGGGTATGCAATTTTCGAGCAGAGGCCTACACATCTTGATATACACAGGATACTAATATTGGTATTGTGTATAGTTTATTTTTGTGTAACTTTTTCCAACTAATTTCAGCCCACACGGACACTGCTGATGAACACCTAACGTCTTCTGTTTCTGGGAACTCCTCTCCCCCTCCACCAATTGATCCTGCTGAGTGGTCATCAAATCTGTCTGACCAAGTAAGGACTGACTTGGTTTGCAGGTGTCCTGCACAGGTAGAGAGAGAATTCCCCAAGTCCCATTTAAATAGAAGCTTTCATACCATTACATCCTTAGAAACAACACAAATGGAGAGAAGTGATATGTAATTGGTTGACATACTCAAAGCAGAATGATGCAGTCTACTGCTTTTGCTGGAAGTTGCTTTCAAAAAAGTCCTCAAAACTCACCACAGAGGGACAGAATGACTGGGTCAATATCGGTGCAATATTAAAGTCTAATGGCATGGAGGAATTTGAACTTTGACTTAAAATGGGGTTAACAATTGACTAGACGGAGATGGCTCTCTTGAAAGCAGAACAGAATCGATGGAAAGAGATGCTCGCTTGTTTGATCGCCATAATTCAGTCATTAGCAGAGAGGAACCTTGCACTGAGAGGATCAGTAGACACCATCAACAACCCAAACAATGACATTTTTCTGAAAGAGGTAGAAAATTACACTACCTGCTTAGATAAAATGAACTCATTGCCTTGTATTACTGGGGAAATACTTAGCTCTATGGTGACTGAAATAAAACACAAAGTATTTTGCAATTATTTTAGACTGCACCCCAGGCATCAGCCACCAAGACCAAATGTCAACTGTTCTCAGAATTGTCAGCCTGACAAAACCCCCAGAGATTAAAGAGCACTTTATTGGGTTCCGACATGCCCCTGACTCCACTGGCCTTGGCTTGTCTTCAGTGATATTGAAAAAGCTGGAGAAGATGGGCATCCGTTTTCAAGACTGCAGGGGTCAGTCTTGGGACAATGACTGAAACATAAAGGGGAAAAATAAAGGAGTGCATGCCAGGCTGATTGAAAAAAATCGGCTTGCTCTTTATGTGCCATATGGAACACACACTGGTTGCAGACTAGGCAAAGCAGTGAGTAGATGCCATCAGCTTCTTTAGCAAAGTCCATAAGCTGTACAACTTGTTCTCTGCTGCTCCTCTGAGGTGGGCCATTCTAAAACAGCATGTGAATCTCAGCTCAAGTCATGGAGTGTGACAAGAGAGGAGAGCAGAATCAACAGCATTGAGCCTTTACGGTACCAAACTGACAAAGTCAGAGAGGCCTTGATTGATGACACGCCCCTCTCAGTTGATACCACGCCCCCCACGTTAGATCAGGGTCAAAAGTCTGAACTGAAAAAAAGATTTGAAACTGAAAAAAAAAAGATTTGAATCTGAAAATATAAAATCTGAAACTGAAAAATATAAGAACTCAAATATCAAAATATATATGAAAGTGAAAAATGAAAAAAAAAAAATGTATTCTGAATCAAAATTATATTCAACCCCAAAAAAACTTTTCATTCACTTATTTTTATTTTGAATACATTGCTGTATTTTTCAATGTTCAAGACCACAACTTGAACTTTCAGGTTCAAATTGTTTTTTCAAATGAACAAAACTTTTGACTTGGATTTAGCTCCATATTGACTGAGGTCAGAGACAAGGCAAATTATCCTACTCTGTTTGATATCTGTGACTGTTGTATTAAAGAAATGGAGGTAACTTTGGAGGTAAACATTTAATGTTGTAGTTGACACCCCCATCCAGTCTTTGGAGAATCGTTTCACGTTACTGAAGGGTGTAATGGACACATTTGGTGTTCTGCTCAGTTTCACTGACATGGATGACAAGTCACTCAGAGTGCACTGTGAGCTACTTGGGAGCACACTCACTAATGGATAGGACTGAAACAGAAATCCCTGGCTGGAAATTTGTGGTTTTGGTTTAAATTAAATTAATTTAATCTGTTAAAGATTCTTTCTTGATGATATGTTAGGGTTAATGTTAAAATCACCCATAATAATGACCTCTTCATTGAAATTACATTATTTTAATAGTTTCTCAAATTCCTCATGGAAACTAATATTGGAAGAGGGAGGCTGATAAATTAAATAAGTAAGAATGACATTTATGGTGATAAAATTGTATCTAGACCTATGCATTCCAATTCTTTACTGACAGTCCACTGGATTTCATTACACCGGATATTATCTCTCACAAAGATCATGACTCCGCCACCCTTTGAGCCTACCCTATCGCTCCTGTATATGTTAAAACCTGGCACTTTGCTGCTGATGGGTCATTTTTGTGAAGTCTCTAGATTGGAGTCAAGCAAAATATGATGGACTTGATCAGTTTTAGATGGAATACTTCTTATGTTCAGATGCCCACCTAAGAGACCTTTTTGGCTTAACTTTAGGATCCCACCTATTGTTGAATGATTGACAGTCCGGAAGACATCCCACTTCCTGTTCTTTGAGATCGCGGGATTACCAGTTTACATTTTGAGTATTCTTTTCGATTACACATGGACTACCTGAACAGATGTCAACAATGGTCGTACAACTCTGTGGCTCAGTCAGTGCAGTGACCACCTCGCTTCTTGATAATGTTGAGACAACCCCTGCGGTGCTCCTGGCTGTCACTCTGGTTTCAAGGCTCGCTTCCAATGCCGGTTGTCCGCCCAGGGCATGCTGCGGCTTGGCCTGCTGTCATCTGTAAAACCCTGTCTGGAAAGCTGGCGGTGGCTCGCAGGCCGTTGCACCAGCCGCACCATTTCATGGGGGAAGGACTATGTAACCAAACCAAAACAAATCAAAGGCAGTGAATGCATGTGTGTGTGTGTGTGTGATTGCGTGAGATACACAGACAAAATGGCGTTCTGGGTTAAAAATGGTGCCTGAGGCCGCATGGCCTACAAAATAAAATTATTGAAAACTACAGAGATGGCAGAAAACTACAGAGATGGCCACCTATTCTGGGATACCAGGCAGTTTTATTATGCTTATGCTTACTAGTTATTTTATTATAGTTTGTTTTAACTATGTTTTAACTCTGTTTTTTGCTATGTTTTTTACTATGTACTGGCTCTGTGGCACTCTGAGATTTTTTTTAATGAAAAGTGTGTTACAAATAAAATGCATTATTATTATTATTATTATAGTTCTGGCCATTGGATTAAGGATGGTAACCAGAGAAGAGACGGCTGGTGGCACCTAGCAAGAAGCAGAACGCCTTCCAAAACTGGGACACAAGCAAGCAACTGTTGTCCCCTCTTCCCTGTACTGCGTACCAGGATGGAATCTTTTAATGGTATGGAGTACTTGACTGTACCAGCCTACTTTCACGCCTGCCTGTTTCTTCCCTCACATCTCATTGCTTCTACTTTCCTTTGAAAACCCATCCTTTTCTGTCTTCCTCCCATTGCTTCTGCAACCTTTCCTTCAACCTATGTTTAATAATAATCTCTTTTTTCTTTCTGTTTTACTAAAGCTGACAGCCACATTAGTGAAGTTATTTTTTGCAGCCTTTTTATCAACTTTATCTGCCATTTCATCTCCTTTGACACCAATGTGCGCTGGTTCCCATAAAAATACTACTGTCAGACCCATCATTTGGATTCTGTATAATGTTTGTTGTATTTCAATCAGAATTTCTGGTCTACTGTCTAAAAGGCTTTCTTGTTATTTGGCTAATGATTAACTTGAATCTGAACTTAAACAGATGATTGCTCTTAATGATCTTGTGTCCTCTATCCCTTTGATGTCCTTGATGAGAGAGTGCAGTCACTTTGCTGCTTGCTCTTGCCTCTGCTTGCATTTTCTTGCATTTTCTTGCTTCAATTTGCCAGATATATCACATACAGGTGCTGGTCATATAATTAGAATATCATCAAAAAGTTGATTTATTTCACTAATTCCATTCAAAAAGTGAAACTTGTCTATTATATTCATTCATTACACACAAACTGATATATTTCAAATGTTTATTTCTTTTAATTTTGAAGATTATAACTTACAACTAAGGAAAATCCCAAATTCAGTATCTCAGAAAATTTGAATATTACTTAAGAAAGAAAGAAAGGATTTTTAGAAATCTTGGCCAACTGAAAAGTATGAACATGAAAAGTATGAGCATGTACAGCACTCAATACTTAGTTGGGGCTCCTTTTGCCTGAATTACTGCAGCAATGCGGCGTGGCATGGAGTCGATCAGTCTGTGGCACTGCTCAGGTGTTATGAGAGCCCAGGTTGCTCTGATAGTGGCCTTCAGCTCTTCTGCATTGTTGGGTCTGGCATTTCGCATCATCCTCTTCACAATACCCCATAGATTTTCTATGGGGTTAAGGTCAGGCGAGTTTGCTGGCCAATTAAGAACAGGGATACCATGGTCCTTAAACCAGGTACTGGTTGCTTTGGCACTGTGTGCAGGTGCCAAGTCCTGTTGGAAAATGAAATCTGCATCTCCATAAAGTTGGTCAGCAGCAGGAAGCATGAAGTGCTCTAAAACTTCCTGGTATACGGCTGCGTTGACCTTGGACCTCAGAAAACACAGTGGACCAACACCAGCAGATGACATGGCACCCCAAACCATCACTGACTGTGGAAACTTTACACTGGACCTCAAGCAACGTGGATTGTGTGTCTCTCCTCTCTTCCTCCAGACTCTGGGACCCTGATTTCCAAAGGAAATGCAAAATTTACTTTCATCAGAGAACATAACTTTGGACCACTCAGCAGCAGTCCAGTCCTTTTTGTCTTTAGCCCAGGCGAGACGCTTCTGACGCTGTCTGTTGCTCAAGAGTGGCTTGACACAAGGAATGCGACAGCTGAAACCCATGTCTTGCATACGTCTGTGCGTAGTGGTTCTTGAAGCACTGACTCCAGCTGCAGTCCACTCTTTCTGAATCTCCCCCACATTTTTGAATCGGTTTTGTTTCACAATCCTCTCCAGGGTGCGGTTATCCCAATTGCTTGTACACTTTTTTCTACCACATCTTTTCCTTCCCTTCGCCTCTCTATTAGTGTGCTTGGACACAGAGCTCTGTGAACAGCCAGCCTCTTTTGCAATGACCTTTTGTGTCTTGCCCTCCTTGTGCAAGGTGTCAATGGTCGTCTTTTGGACAACTGTCAAGTCAGCAGTCTTCCCCATGATTGTGTAGCCTACAGAACTAGACTGAGAGACCATTTAAAGGCCTTTGCAGGTGTTTTGAGTTCATTAGCTGATTAGAGTGTGGCACCAGGTCTCTTCAATATTGAACCTTTTCACAATATTCTAATTTTCTGAGATACTGAATTTGGGATTTTCCTTAGTTGTCAGTTATAATCATCAAAATTAAAAGAAATAAACATTTGAAATATATCAGTCTGTGTGTAATGAATGAATATAATAGACAAGTTTCACTTTTTGAATGGAATTAGTGAAATAAATCAACTTTTTGATGATATTCTAATTATATGACCAGCACCTGTATATCCTTTACTTTCTACACAATATATTAACCTTTCATTTATCATTGTTTTCATTATTTTGCAGATGTCAAAGCAATTGGTCTATAGTTCCATGAGTTTATGCAATATGTTTTGGGTTTTCAAATTGGGACTACAACAGCCTCCTTTCCAAACTTTAATTATATAGTTTGAGGAATAACACTTGTATGATTTACTTGTATGAGATTGTTTATCATTATATAGCTAATGTGATCCTTGCCTGATGTAACACATTTTGGTTTCCTTGAGACAGCGGCTCAGTTCTGTTTTTGTAAAAGACTTGTTTAGCAGATCATTGATCTTGCTGTAATAAATCTTAATCCTCGTCCGTTGTAGTTTTCCTTCCTCTTTTCCTGTCTTCACTAAAATTGTCATTGCTATGAATTTCAACAAAGGTTTTTGCTTGTTTCACCATCATTTAGGACTGGAGGCGCATACTAACTCTGGCATGTGTAGCAGAAAAACGGGGGAGGTATATAGGGCCTCACCGGAGAACTCATACATCTGAATTTGACTCTTTCAAGAAGTACGGACACCTGAAACTCAATAAGAACAGACAAGCTATCGACCCTTTCTATGTTTTGAGTAATGTCTTCATGATACTCACTTTGCCCCCATAAATGGGGGCAAATTTCTGTCCTTCGCCATGAATGTAACTTGACATGTTACATTCATCAAACATGTGAGATTTGGAAAAGTCCAAATCTCACATTTTGCCATTTCTCCTCGATTCTTCCCGCTTTGAGTCTCTCAGAATTAATTGATTGTCAGAGCTACCTGCGCAAACAGTCGGTTTTGAGACCTGCATTTTACTTTAACCATCTGTTGTGTTACAAACACTAAAGCGCATTCACACGTTCAGTTTTTTGTCGATCTTGACAGGCGTACATTTATGATTGTATTCAAAGCTATACTCAAATCATTTGAGGCTGAAGCCCTGGCAAAATGACCTGGCTACACCACTGGTCCACGCAGGAAATATTGTCTAACTCGTGCATGCAGTGTCTGATGATCAGGGAAATGCATGGCCTCGTCAACCAGAGTCCTGCCAGTACCCTCAACGTATGCAAAGGTGCAAGGGCCCAATCAATTAGGGCCCAATCAATGCTGCTTGCAGCTTTACTTTTTCTTAATTATACTTCTTTTATTAAATTGATATCAGCATTCATTGAATATGAGACTAAACTGCATACAGCAGACATGTCAAACTCAAGGCCCGCGGGCCAAATCCGGCCCTCGGTAAAATTATATCCGGCCCGTGAGAAAATATCGTATGTCTATCATAACTGGCCCGCCACACCACAGAGCTCTGGGACGAAACGTGACGATGTGAGCTGGCCTTTTTGTCCGGCATAACGAAGCATCTCACTGAGCTTAACCTCCAGCTTCAGGGATGTGTGATCACAGACATGTATGATGCAGTGAAAGCTTTCCAAGCCAAGCTGCGCCTGTGGGAAACTTGGGTCACTTTCAGTGCCAAACACTGACAAACCGTGTCTCCACCGCTGTGTTCCCGAATGCACATTTTGCTGATAATGCTGTTAAACAGTAGCAAAACCGAAGCCCTTCTTGTTGGCACTCCACACCAGGTTCAGTCATCCTCCATAACTCATCTCACCTTCGACGGTCAGGTCATCCCCCTCTCCTCCACAGTCACTAATCTGGGAGTTAGGTTCGACCCATACCTGACCTTTAATGACCATATAAAACACCTGTGCAAAACCTCATTTTATCATCTCAAAAACATCTCCAAACTTCGCCCCACTTTAACCCTGTCAGATGCAGAGAAGCTCGTGCACGCCTTTATCTCCTCAAGACTGGACTACTGTAACTCACTATTCACTGGGATCACTGCCAAGAACATCCAGAAGCTGCAATACATTCAAAACAGCGCTGCCAGGATCCTGATGAGAGTCCGGAAGTATGAGCACATAACACCCATTCTGCACTCACTACACTGGCTCCCTGTCTCATTCCGGATTGACTACAAAGTCCTACTACTCACTAGGGGTGGAAATCACCAGAGGTCCCGCGATACGATATTATCACGATACTTAGGTCACGATACGATATTATCACGATACTGCGATATTATCACGATACTGCGATATTCTAAGTATTGCGATACCTATAGGCTACGTAGAACTTACAGAACGTGCAGGAAGGTGAATGGATGTTGAAAGTTTGAGAAGACTCTTCGATCAAATAGTTTTTTATTTTATTATTTAGGCCTATATTGCGATTTATTACTTTTTTCAACTTCAAATTATGTCCCCAAAGGAAAACTGTCAACATGTTTTATTTAATAAGATAAAGTTTTCAGTCTGTTCATCTCACTTCAATCATTTTTATTGCAGCAAAATAGGATTGTCAAGCAGACAGACTGACCAACAATGTCAATAAATGTTGCATGAACCTGACAAACTGAACTGTTTGTATTACTACATAGTCCAACTTAACTAAATGCAAACATGTGGACTCAGTATATGAACTATAACTTATATAAGTAGGATATAAGAGTTATATAACTCAGTATAACTTGCGATGCGTGGACGTCAAGGGCAGAGAGACAGTTATGCACTGCACTCTCCCCATGAGCCTGGCTACTGTTGGCAGATTTAACCCAGTTGTGAGGCCAGATGTCTATCTTTGTTTTGACCAACTTCCTACCAATCACGCTGACCCGGGACCTCTGCCGACCTCACCAGAAAATAACTCAGCACCATCTAGTGGACTGAAAAAGTAATTGATTTGAATTTTTTTTTCTTTTTTTTCTAGTTTATATCATAAAAGATCGATACTTGGCGTCCGTGTATCGATACAATATCGGCACGCAAAATATCGCGATACTATGCTGTATCGATTTTTTCTCCCACCCCTACTACTCACACATAAATGCATAAATGGACATGCACCTCCCTACCTACAAGACCTCATCACACCCCAAATCTCCACCCGCACCCTCAGATCTTCAAACAGCTCGCTTCTCCGGGTCCCCAACACTAAGCTCCGCACCATGCCTTTGGCTCGGCAGCTCCACGCCTATGGAACAGTCTCCCTGACCACCTAAGGGCAACACAGACACTGGTGTCTTTTAAAACTGGCCCACAAACCTTTCTATTCAGGAAGGTGTTTCTGACATAAATCACTGTCAGTTATTTCTGTTGTGTTTCTGTTCATTCACTGTTTTTTTTATGCTTACTAGTTATTTTATTATAGTTTGTTTTAACTATGTTTTTTACTATGTTTTTACTATGTACTGGCTCTGTGGCACTCTGAGATTTTTCTTAAATGAAAAGTGCGTCACAAATAAAATGCATTATTATTATTATTCATTATTATAAACTGGGCGCACTTGGCACATTGTTCACTCTGCGATTTGCTGACTTTGCAGCTCAGAAATTTAAATTTGAACTGCTCAGCAATCCGTTAGCAGTTAATGTGGAAAGAGCACCAAATCCAAATTGAGCTGATAGACGATGCCTCAACTCCGCCTACATGCTGCTCAAATGCTCTGCATGTTTGGAAGCACATACCTGTGTGAGCAGCTTTTCTCTGTGTTGAAGATGAATAAAAACCCACAGGAGTCGTCTCACTGATGCACACCTTCACTCCATCTTGAGGGTTTCCACAGCACAGAACCTAACCCCAAACAATAATGAACCGACAGCCAAAATAAATGCCAAACATTGTGGCTCTTATGCATAAAATAATGTAGCTTATTTCTTTTTGCACTTTCTCCAATATCCATTCTATCCTGTTTATTAAATGTTGACTCTATTTGGCCCTCAACATAGTCACAATTTTAAATGTTGGCCCTCTCTGTGATTGAGTTTGACACCCCTGCCTTACAGGCTCCACAAACAGCTGCCCGAAAGAGACTGCACGTCCGAGATTGTGATGAAGTTAGTTTTAGATTGGATATTCGACAGACGGTCACTCCGGACCGAGTGGCGTCAGTTTCACTCCATGTAGGCAGTATTAGGGCATTCAGTTACCTCACCTCCCAGCCCCCCGGTTTAGCTGCCGGGAGCTGGGAGCTGGTTCATCAATACATTACTGTTGAAATAACACAGAGTCAATGTTTTTTTCAATACCTCATGCTAACTTGCCGATATATGTGAATGTTATGATTGACCATTTTAAATTAAACTGAATTAGTCCTGAAGCACAATTATTTTGATCAGGTCTACTAATATGTAGTTCATTTATTTTAAATAAATATTTTAATAGAAAACAATGCAATTTTTTTCAAGAACTACAGTCACAAACGCTATGGACACCCACCTCTTCAAATGGGATTTTAGTGCTTCTATTCATTTGAATAAATACTTTAATGGAAAATGTCAACGTATTTAATGTTTCACATAAAATATCATCAGTATGGAACTACACAGGCTGTGTGCTGCTAACAAGAAGTTTTAGACCATTTCACATCTTAAATACACGACAGAAAGCGAGTGGGGCTATACAGTTGGGATGAGGAGGAAGTGAGTAAAATAATGCTATGTGCAAACAAGAAGAGTGTCTAAACATTGTTGTTTGGCATACAGCAACATACAAACAGTGTAATATCCCAGTGAGCATTTTTACGTTGAAGAGACATTTAAAAAACAACGATGTTCACTGGTGAAAAGACGTTCAAAACTGGTTCAAAAGTAAAAAAAAAAATTCTAATACCATATATATTATATGTGCCTATATTTTATTTACAGATGTCCACCTTAACTATGGCAGACCATCTGAAACCAACTTCTGGTTGGCTTTGACAACAACATTTAAAGAAGGAATGAGAGATGTTGTTATTGTTTTTACTGTCAACAATCATGTACTTTCTATTTGATTGTAGTTAGAACATTGATAATGTTATATTTCAATTATTGTTGCCTGTGTCACATGGTTTTCTTTGTCCTTTAAGTGGACACTGTTGACGGGTTAGTATATGTAAATTGCTACAATTTTAACAGTGAGCATTTTTAAGTTAAAAGGCATTTAATAGTTATGGTGAAAAGATATTTCACCGGGATTTGCAATAGCTTTTACCTGAGATATGTGGATGTGGTTCCTTAGGCTCTAACGAAATGCTGTTATTAGCATATTGTAGTGGATGAAAAAATTCACTAATTCAAATAGAAGTGAACTATGGGCTAAATGTGAACATTTTATCAATGTCTTAAAATAACAATAATAATCTGTTTTTCTATCTATTTTTTACAATTTTTACTGGTGACAATAGTCGTTTTTTAAAACGTCGTTTCAATGTAAAAATGCTCTTTGGCCGCTGGGTCCATATAAAGTCTATGGTCCGGGGTGAATGCCCGTCCAATATCCAAATGAAAACTAACTTCACTACGATACTTGGGAGCTCAGGCTAAAGGAGGGGAATGGGTCCGAATCAGACAGCGGTTAATTCAGCAGCTGAAACCTCCAGCCTCTACTGCTCCGTTGTGGGTCTCCAGAGAATAAGAATAGTGGATTAACATTGCAGCAGATTCATTTTGTCTCCCTGAAGAGACCAAACGGGAAGTTAGGATCTGAACCAAAGCTGCAGGCTCTTTTTAGTCATGTTCCTAGCGTACTCTCTGCCCATGAAAGCGAAGCGCAGACGGAATAAGGAGCGTCTGGAGGCCAGCTTGGCCGGCTTGTGTGAGCTGGAACTGCTCAAACAGAGGCAAGAATGCCGGGTGCTGAGCGCTCTGTGCCTCGGGGATTCTCCGGTTGCCGGCCGTCCACCTTGGGGAGCTCTACGTTGCGCCCTGGACGCACCAAACGCCAACGCCTCGGATGACTATAGCCGCAGGCTCCAAACTGTAAGTTATGTTTGTCTGATAATGGTTCTTTTAAATTGCGATGACTTTATAATCGAAGTCGTAAAAGTAAAGTTTACTTAAGAGTTGTGTCGCGATTCGTAAATTTAGATGATCATATGAAGGGCACCGCTAGGATCCTTTTAGATTACAGACCCACAATTTCATGAGATTCAGTCTTGTCAGAAGGGTTTTTGGAGTCAGATGTCACCATAAATCAGCTATAGTCTGCAGAGATGTGTGCACAGTGGATGTAGTGTTCTTTATACATTTACTATACTGCCTTGTGTCATGGCTTTGACACATTTATCTGTTGTGAGAGTCTCTTCTTGGAACACTGGAGGTCCCTTAACCTTCCCGTGGTAACTACTGGATTCGATTACCAAGCACTGATTACATATGTATAGAGAATCCCCTAAGCTCTAATGACCTCAGTGTGCAGATATGAAAAACGCCATCTCAGAAGGCTCCTAAAGTCAGACATTACCATTTAAAGGCAAATTCGGGGGTAGTTTATTCATTTCACGCGGAAGACAATGCATTATCCAGACGTCTCTATCCCTATAGTGCTGCTTAATCATCACTCAAATGGAATAAATAATCACATTAGAGCTAACTTTTCATGAAGACTGCCTTACTCCATATTTGGTCTTGATTGCATCAAACTCTTCAGAAGTCTTTGAAATACATTCTAAAAATAACAGTCACGAAAAAGGTAAACAATTGTATGGCATCTATATAGGGCCCGTTTTGCAAGTGCTAAATTTGATGAAAAACATGCTACAGGATATAACAATTCAAAATCTTTGAAATCAGGATTTCAACAGTTTGAAATGCCAAATATGTAGCATCCAATGACACATTGTTGGCAGAATTGCAACAATATATCAGTATAATTCACACTGTAGCAGTTTGAGACGTCAAAACAAAATTCAGACTTGCAAGCATGACTTGACCGTTTTTTTGAAGATGTTGATGTTCACGTTAAGACCAGATTTCTGTTTCTGTTTCGACGTACAGGACAAAGAAGACCATGTGACACAGGCAACAATTAATTTGTATCTATTAGCAACAACATAAATATAACATGCACAGTGTTCTTTAAATACAATTAATGAAACTGAAAATACTCGATTGTTAAACAAAATCTCCCTTTCCTTCTTTAAATATCATTGTCAAAGCCACCAAGGAGCCGGAATCAGATGGTCTGCCATATTTACAAGGTGGACATCTGTAAATAAAGAGTAAAAAATAAGTATTATAAAAAAATATTCACTTTTGAACCGTCTTTTCACCGGTGATCTCTTTTCAACGGACAGATGCTAACTTGGATATTACATAGTATAATACTTTATATTGTTTGTACATTGCTGTTTGCCAAACAACAATGTTTTGACCGTCTTCTTATTTGTACATCACTTTTTTTTACTTACTTCCTCCCCATTTAACTGAACTGCGTACTGTCCCACTCGCTTTCTGTCGTGTATTTTAAATGTAAAATGGCCTAAAAGTTTTTATAACGTTAGGTTACAGCGACAGCACATGAAGACAGTCTCCAACATTAACTCACACATGTTTATGTTTACTGTTGGCCCATGTGGCTGTAGCTAAAAGCTAACACTACCAGCTAACATCAACTACATTATTGGAATAAAGTAGTTCAAGTACTTACAAAGTATGTAGTTAGTGTGAAGACTCACGTTTATTCCGTCAGCTCGTTCACTTCCCTTTGCAAGTCCCATGCCAAGTTTCCAGACCTGTGCATCTTTCAACGTTGTAGAAGCACTCTGAGCCAACGTTCCTGCGCATGTTCCCGCAGTAAACACACACTAGTATGTTCATGTAAAAACATGAACATACAGACAGAATGTACACTGCTCTCATTACGATGTCCTGGGAGCATCTTGTTGGCAGGATACAGTCTATAGTTCCATATTCATGACGTTTTGTATGAAACATTAAATGCGTTTAAATCACGTCTTCGTGTAATATGACTTCGGAAAATTACGTTTACAGTAACCAATAATGTGTCTCTTCAACCTACAACTGAACACACCATCAACATTTATGAACAAATTGGTGAATTGACGCGTTGATTTTGTAACCGCAATTTAGCAGGTTGAAAACATGGCGAAAATAGGTCTTAGACGTTCAGACCAAATTTTAACCAGTTTTCAACTATCAATGTTGAAATCCCAGTTGGTGCTCACTGGGTGGCTTGATCTTCAATTACAAAAATGAAAATGTAACAAATTGTGTGTTTATTGGTTTGTGTCTGCTAGAGCCATACAGCCCCAAGCTGTAGCAAACACTCATATTTGGAAGACAGGAACATTCTATGAGTGTCATTTCACTCCTGTGTGAAGTTTTTAGCTGTATCTGAAATGAACTAATTTGTCTGGGATTGTTCCTAAATCCTCTTTTACTGTGGTGTGTACACCTACAGTAGGTGTATTGATGTACTTTTTTTAGTTTTTTACATTTGTGAGCCTATAAGCCTATATAAGCCTACATTTTTGTCGAAATTTGTCATCTTTTTGTCTTCACTGATTACTGATACTAATGGTATATGAAAAAATACACTTATGAACATCAAAGAAGGACGTGTGGGTATTGGATTAAGTGCAGTGGACCGATCACCGTCCACGGTTGACGACCCAGCCAGCCCTACCGGACCGAACGCCACTAAAAGCTGTGTCGACTGCCCCAGGGAGGAGAGCCGAGATGGAAGCTAAGCTAACCCAGCTAGAACCTAAGACTACTCCACTACCCAGCCTGCTCCTGGCTGTCTGATGTCCGGTCGCAGAAAAATTTGATGAATGAAATAAGACTTCAGGCAAACCCAGCAACAGGAGGTTAATGACTGTTGTGTCCACATGTTGACAGGCCCATACGAGCTGCACTTGATGGGGGGACCATCGGACAGAGTAGGGGAGAGGAGGTGGACTCTGTCAATGACATTTGGTGCTCAAACATAGCCAAAGTTGATCTACAATGTCCCCTGGATGTTGATGCTGGCCATATTATCTGCCCAGATCCATTTTTGTATTGCTGTTTCTCCTAATGCTAATTCAAAAAATGCACTACAAGAATCCATGGGGGCCGGGATCACACCATCAGCCCATCTCGCCCGCACCGTCGGGGAGGTAAAGCGTGTGCGATAGGACCGGAAAGATGGTGAACTATGCCTGGGCAGGGAGAAGCCAGAGGAAACTCTGGGGAGGCCTGTAGTAGTCCTGACGTGCAAATCGTCGTCCGACCTGGGTATAGGGGTGAAAGACTAATCGAATCAGTAGCTGGTTCCCTCCGAAGTTTCAATCAGGATAGCTGTTTTTTTTTCACTGCATTCACGTGAATATGGTGTATAGAAAGTCAACATGGTTGAGGAAGGTCCTTAGCCTTCTATGTTATACTGTCAATCATGATTACACTCCCCTCTCAGTTGATGCCACGCCCCCATGCCAGATCAAGGCCATAAGTCTGAAACGGAAAAAAATACACCAGTGAAAAAAAAGATCTGAAACTATTAGAAAATAGGATCTGAATCTGAAAAATATAGGACCTCAAATATCAAAATATATATGAAAGTGAAAAATTAAAATAAATATTTTATTCAAAACAATTTTATTTAACCCCCAAAAAGCTTTTCCTTCACGTATTTGAATACATTATTGTATTTTTCAAAGTTAAAGACAAAACTATTGGCCTGGATTTGGCTCGATGGCAGCTCTGCTTGTGTTTGTCCCAGAACCAGCTTGCTGAAGGGGCATCTTTCTAAAGTCTCTCTCTCTCTCTCTCTCTCTCTCTCTCAAAAACATTTTCACTCTGGCCATAAATCTGTTTGCTCTCGCGCTATTGGTTTTCTGGTCCTTTGAAATCCTGTCACCATCGTTCACAGTGAGCCTATCCCAGTGTTTCAGGCACCTTGTGACAAGGACAGACACATTGAATCTTTCCCACCTAGAAGTCCTCCGACGTCTCTCAACATAGGACAGAACACGAGAGAGAGTTCTATCCTCCAACTACTTATCACGGAGGTCCTTCTTGGTGTAGGCAGGTAAGACATCCTATCTAGTCGGGACTAACTGAGGTGTGTATTGAATCCCACTCAATGTGTGACAGCAGACATGTCCTCCATTGCAAAAGACTGAGTGTGTACAGTGGACTGCATGCAGACTGGGCACTGTTACTCAGAGGAGACGTTTCCCTGTGACGACTGGATGACTGAAAGGCATTTTGGACAGAATAATTTGACATCTTTGACCTCTGTGAGAAGACCTGCATCGGTTTCAGCGAGCAGCCTGTGACCGACACATGCCTTGACAAACAGTACACGGCTCAGGGCATCAGCCACGATGTTCTGCTGACCTGGAACAGACTTGATAGCAAAGTCATAACTCGCCAACTTGACTACCCAGCATTGCTCATAACAATCTAGCTTCGACTTTGTCAGGATGTGAGTCAACGAGTTGCTGTCTGTCCAGACTCTGAATTTGTGGTCTGTGGCTGAACTTTTAACAGACAGACCGTTTCAAGACCAGAAACTCTAACCGATGAGCTGGGTAGTTCTTTTTGGACTGAGATAACGACTTGCTGGGGAAAGCTCATTGAAAAAGAACCGCACCTATGCCATCCAAGGATGCATCAGTTGACAGCATGAAGGGACGGGTGAAATCAGGATGAGCCAAGACAACACCGTGAACCAGTGAAGCTTTCAGGCTTTCAAAAAACTGTCCCTTCTCCGGTGTCCAGTCAGACACACAACTTCCTGCTAGCTCACCGACACTTCACACGACTCAATATCAACAGCACCGAGCCCAATTGGACCAAGCTGGTCTTTGTCAGAATCTGCAGCAACAGTAGGGGTTACGGCTGATTGGGTGCAACTGGCCAGGGGAACCTCTGTGTTCAGCAACATCCATGTCCTCAAGAGCTACACATGTGTAGACATCAGCCAGCTTTGCATTGCGCCTCAACAGCACAGGTCTGTCAGATGTATTGAAGAGCTTTAGCAGGACCTGGCTTTCTCCCCACAGTGTAGTTACAATCTATAGGAGCTAGGAGCTGAGCAGGACGACGTGGGCTCTGTCTGACGATGCTACCTGGGGAAATAGCAGTGTTCTTGGGCAGTTTTCCCCAGATGAGATATTTACGGCCAGGCTCGAGGCAGGTGGCTGAGTTTCATCTGACTCTACCGACCTTGTCAGGAACATATCCACCTCTCCGGGGGTTCAGACCTGAGAACATAGACAGGAAATGTCTTCCAATAGGACTCACATAGCTTAGACTGATGCAGGATGTGTTTTATAACATTTGTCCTTAGAATCAACTCATCATGCTGTCTCGGTGAGTTGAACAAACATCCTACAGCCATACCCATCTCTAACACGCCTAACACGAAGTCCGCCACATCCATCTGTTTTTGGTCAGTTATCACTCAAGCATCTCTTAGTTTAATCTCAGCTGTTTCACTAATGCTACATGCCATGGAGCCACTGTCCAACATGCCACCTATTGTGATTCGTCACCACCCCACCCATCACCACAGGCGTGTAGAAAAGACTGTCACTACTGCCAACTCTGTAAATATTTTGATAAACAACAACCTCAGATTCATCCCATGAATCTCGCAGACGTGTAAACAGTCTCAGCATCAGACATGTCATCTGTTTAGGAGTTTGTTGCGTGACCTGTACTGCCTCCCTCTGAATACAGGTCAGCTAGTTTCCCTCAGTCTGGGATTGGGTGGAGTTTTTGGCAGGGCAGTTCAGTCTGGTGTGGCCAGGGGCATAGCAGGCAAAACACAGTCTCTTGGACATACAATGTGAAATGGTGGTGTGGTCTTTACAGTCATTACAAACTGCCTCTCTGGGGCGTTTTTCGCGATAGGCAAGCTGGAACCTCCCACCTTGAATTGGATGCGAAGTGTTGCGCAACTGCATTTTCTCCATTATCTCCTGAAACATGTCGACCACACGAGTGAGAAGTTGGAGAGAGGAAGTTGAGGTACTCGGAGTAAGTCACTGCATAGACACCGCCTAGCTTGTCGATGGCTGACTGGGCTGCTCAGAGGCGACTGCGGTGTTGTCGTTTTTCAGTTGTGCAGTACAAGCGGCTCCGCCACGAGCCCTCAACTATCTCTGATAATCATCAATCCTCAGCTGAACATTTTGTTGCCCTTGTTTTATTTTTTATATATTTTTTTCTTGTTTATTATAAATTTGTATATGTACATTGAGAGCAAAGTGGAAACCGGAGTCAAATTCCATGTATGAGTATGCATACATGGCCAATAAAGCTGATTCTGATCCTGATAAAAACACACAATTTAAATTAAGGATATAAAAGTTTGTATTTTTATTGATCGACTTCTGCTCATGCTCGCTTAAGGTGGACTGACCTTTTAAGGAGGAACAGCAAATCTCATTTTTGTGAAAAGCTGCTCCTCTGAGGTCTAAACAGCCCACCCTCCCAAAGATAGATGCTTTGCCGGCAGGTCAAATTGATGAATTAGAAGTTTATACATATCATGTTTTGCAATGAGGTAATCTAAATAACAGCATGAGGTAAAAAGGATGTGTTGGTTGAGCGGAATGAAAGGAGTGAAAATGGAGGCAGGATTAGTATAACAGGATTATGAATGTGGAGTTGCTTAATTAAACAGCAGTGCAGCTGGCAAAACACGATGAGGAGAGTGAGCAGAAACACTCCCTTCCACAAAAGCTGCTTTTGAATTGCCGCCGACTGTCCCAGTGGCCAACAGTGGAACACTGTGGGTTTCCTGGACTGAGTGCATGTGTATACTTAGTACGGTGATGTAAGTGGTTACACTGTGTGTGTGTTTGTGCTGTCATTTAATATAAATGTCTCAAATTGAGACCTTTGTAGTTGTGTGACCAACTTGTCACTGAAGCCAACACAAACATTCTCAACTGTAATGGATGTGTTTTGCTTACGTTTCACACCTTGCTGTGTTGAGCAAACACAGCAAGCTGTTTAAGCTAGTGGGGTAGAGAGATGGGACTGGGGGGTCTTCTCTGAGCTGGCTGGTCACTTGTGAGGTCTCGAAAACAAACACTACCACTTGGTTACTTTAAGTGACAGCTTTGCAGCTTCAAGGTTGTGAATGGCACAAAAAAAGAATTACAAGCCAAAACACAATAGACACAGATTGTAAGCTTTGATGACAACCCATTCTCAAATTTCTTGTTCAAGGTTAAGATTGTAAAGGTAAACCAAGACAAAAATCATGCAGTCCCAATATATAATTTAAACAAAAACACAAGAAAGCTGAAAGCTTATTTCTACAATGGTCCTCATCGTAAATGACAAAATTTCAAGTTAGGCGAGAAAGAAGAAATGGTCTGAGGAATAATCAAAAGCTATTTACAAACAGCAAAGAGGAATGTAAAGATAATGTAGGAAACTTAGCTAAACAGAAAATTCAACTTGAAAAGTGGCATACAGACTGCTTGGCAATTGGGTCTGTACACACCATTGTTGTATAAACAGAACTCTCAATGTTATTACTCTGACACATTCTATATTGAGTACAGTTCACCCAGAAACTCACGAGAGTGTTAACTATGTGAAATATCTTCTTCAAGTAAACATAGCTCATGTAGAGGATTAACCACCTGATCCACATAATGTGAGCAACAATATCCAGTAATGAAGTAGCCAATAAAATATAGCATGTTAGAGGTTTGGAAATGTCTTGATTTTAAGATGCATCGCGATGCGGACATGAGCGATTCTGCATTGATGCAGTGACAGGACATAATTGGGAGTTTGGTTTAAATTCAGCTCTTTGGGAGTCTAAACTGCATTTTGCTGTCCTTAGCAGTTAACTGTTAATTCTCTTCTCTCTCCTCTTTCTCACCTCTCTGTTGGTGTTTCACTGAGGGTAGAGGTTTACAAAGAAATACTCAAAGAAACACATGTGCAGAGCATTCAAACTCTTTCACATATATGTCACAGCACAATGCAATCAATGTGTAATTCAAGAAACATGTTTACACAATCAATACGTCATACAGTAAGCCTAAATAGGCTATGTGTTCTGACTTTAATAAAGTCAAAGGAAATTACCATGATCTCCCTGGGACACTGTGGTAATCAATATTTATTTCAGAAAAGGGATCAACTCATTTCAGTGGATGGATGAAGAAACCATCTCTTAAACAGCCCCATCTGGGTCTAATAAACACAGAGCAGTCAGTTGAAAAACTGATTGGATCCTTGGCAGTGTTCGTCCTGAGCTTTACAGCTCCAGCAGATAATTGGCCTTCACATCCTCGGCCGAACGCAGGGTTTTACAAATACTGTGTTCCAAATACTGAGCTTGCTAGGGGGGTTCAAAGGCATATGATCTACCTGTAAGCATTTTAAGACTGTTGAAAAGCAAAAATTGGATGACGATAGTTTGAAAGCCGTGTCAGTGGCCAATAGCAAAAATTATCTCTCATGCCTGAGAATCAGGTTAAATGTTGCACTTAATGATTCATCTCTCTTACGGTGGAAAAATGTCTTTCGCACTAACTATTACAATAAATGTTTTGCAGTTTGAATAATAAAAACTGCTAAGCATAAGTAAGCTTTTAAAATACATTTTAGTGACAATTGTAAGTGACAAATATTGGTTTTATGATTTTAGAGACCCCACAAATTGTTGCTACTGAGGCTCTCAGGGGGTCTGGAGTGTCAATCAAGGGGTCTTGGACCCCCTCAAGACCCCCCCGTATTTCGCACACTGCTCTTTTCTCTCTGCCTTCAACATTACATTCTTCGTCACTATAAGCTTTACATGGTGGTTCTTTGATCAACAATTTGAGGACAGGCAGCTAAATCCATGCAAAGCATAATTCAGGAAACTAAAGAATTTTACATTCACCTAGCCGTCATGGTACGTTTAACAGTGGCCATGCATCATGATGCCGGCTTGTTAGTGTTGGGGTCTGACCGTGTGGCCTCGACACGTGTTCTGAAACAAAGATAAATCGGGCCTTCCCTTTCTGCAAGGCAAAGGTTCATCCTGATTTGAGGTTGATAAAAACCAAGACCCCCACTAGCAAGAAGTTCACATTAAGTCATGAACTCGTCACGCAAAGCAACACTGCGGTCTAATTGGACGAGACCAGGGATGCCGAGGCAGGACTTCCGGTTTCACGGCCGGAAGCAGCTCTCTTACAAAACTACCGAGCCCCCTTGAACGCACCACTTTTTCCTCGACCACCTCGGTCGGTGCACAAAAGCATGCACGCAACGTTTGCTATTTAAAAGAAAATCCTAGGTTTAACAGTTTTAGATTCGCTGGATGTATCTACTGGACTGTTTGTTTTTGTTTTGTTCGCATCCTGGACGAGGAAGCGAACCATTTCCCTGCAGAAGTGAAGAGGCCGACTCTTCAGAGAGTCGGCCATTTCTCCTCTCCACATTTCTCCTCTCCACCCAAGTCGACTTTGTGCTAGCTGTAAGGACGTGAACTCCCTTTACTGAGCCGAAGAAATTCTCTGCCATCGAGAGAATCTATCGCGCCGCACGGAGCCGCGCTGCCTGAGTCGTGCTGCCTGAGTCGTGCTGCCTGAGTTCCACCGACAAACTCAGAAGGAACGCCCCACGAACCCACCTCATAGTAAGGCAAATACAGTCTGGGCAGAGTTAGGATTGTGTTTATTATTAGGGCCCGAGCACCGACGTAGTCGGAGCGGAGGACCTATTGTTATTCTAATGTTTTTTATTATTAGGGCCCGACCACCGACGTAGTCGGAGCGGAGGACCTATTGTTTTTCTAATGTTTATTATTAGGGCCCGAGCACCGACAAAGTCGGGCCGCGAGGTCCCTATTGAAACTGTAGGAGTTATTATTATTTTCTCAAATGAAACGCCTTTTTGGGGGCTTTATCATGTCCCCAACATCCCCATATTTGGCGAGAATATCAGGACTGCTGAAAAATTTGATATTTTATGGGTCCCATGCTCGAACATGAAAAAATTGCTCGCTAGCGCCCCCTAGAATTTAGCCCCCTCATCCAGTATGTCCAATTAACTTGAAATTTTACACAGGCATGCCACCAAATGAGGTCTACAAAAAAGCCTCTTGGACCCCTAAGCTCCGCCTACCAAAATTTTCCGCCATTTTGAATTTTGTGAAAAACACATTTGTGCATCCTCCTCCTACACGCTGAGTCTGATTGCTACTAAATTTGCTGTGGATCAGTATTGGATCAGTATTGGATCTATATAATAACATTTTATCAATAGATGTCAATAGATGTTTGATATCTCATTACGTTTAGAAGATATGGACCAATGAACTTCATAAGGCGTGGCTTTGTTTTTCAACACTCATAACTTCAAAACCATCTAACCTATAATCGCAAAATTTGTCTCATATGTGCACATCGTATATTGTTACGTACCCTACAATTTTTATTCCATTCAACCACTTGGGAGCGATACAGTAGTTAAGCCATTTTTGGCTTTTTTGTCAATTTTCATTGTTTTCAGACGTTGTACTTTAACGAACTCCTCCCACAAAATTCATGCGCTCGACTTCAAATTTGGATATGACGATCTAAAGATATTAATGATGAAAAGTTACTAAAATGGTCTACTGACATTGAACGACCTTCATTTTATGTGGCGCCCATTGCCGTGGCAACGTGTCATTCACCATGAAAAATGAAGCAAATTTTTCTGTGGCTTAGGATGTTCAGCAAGCCTTGGAACTTTGCACTGGTGTCATAAGTGATGTAAATAAATATTTAATATGGCTTTTTGGCTTGACCGTTGAAAATTGCCTCGATAGCGCCCCCTACAAATATTCAAAAACGCAGCCCCAGCGCTACGTTTGACATACATATATGATATTTGGTAAGGACATGTATCACATGAAGACTTAAAAATAAGTGTCTTGGGACCATGCTCTAAAATAAACGGGAGGTCGGCCATTTTGATTTTTGTGTGAATTTTCCCATGATTTCTAGTCGCTATACTTTAACGAACTCCTCCTAGGGACTTTGTCATATCCACTTCAAATTTGGTCAGTAAAATCTAAAGACATTTGCTATTAAAAGTTACTCAAAGCTTTATGTTTGATGGAATGGCATAGCCGTGGTGTGGCGGCCATTTTACGTGGTTCGCCGTTAAACAACAACCAGGATGTAACTCCACAAAACGCAGCCCCAGCACTACGTTTGACCTACATGTATGAAATTTGGTAGGAACATGTATCTCATGAAGACTTAAAAAAAAGTGTCTTGGGATAATGCTCTAAAATTAACAAGAAGTCGGCCATTTTCATTTTTGTGTGAATTTTCCCTTGATTTCTAGTCACTATACTTTGGCGAACTCGTCCTAGAGACTTTGTCAGATCCTTTTCAAATTTGGTCAGTATAATCTAAAGACCTTTGCAATTAAAACTTACTCAAAGCTTTACGTTTGATGGAATGGCGTAGCCGTGGCATGGCGGCCATTGTACATAATTCGCCATTAAACAACAAGCTGATGTAACTCCACTGGACTTGCTCAAATCTGTCCCAAACTTGCCATACTTGATAACAGTCATGGCCTGAGGATGTCTACAAGCCAATTTTCACTCAAAGTCATAGCGCCACTTACTGGCAACAGGAAGACAGCATTATGTGACAAACTGAATCCGATTTACATGACATTTACATGATGTGGTCTATACTTGATGTAGAGCAACATAATGCATGTTTGCGGATGTTCTCTAGCACCACATAGTGGGTACAGGAACTGGTTGAATATTTGCACTGCATAATTTCCAGCGTCACACGGTCCAAGTATTAAAAATACGTCTAACTTGTGGGCACTTGTCGCAGATATTTATGGCCGCTTCTGCCGGCGTCCCGCCAGTGCCCCCGAGACGCGGGAAGGTGCTCGGGCCCGTACATCGCTGCTTGCAGCTTTAATTAGGGCCCGAGAACCGACGTAGTCGGAGCGGAGAACCTATTGTTTTTCTAATGTTTTTTTATTATTATTAGGGCCCGAGCACTGACGTAGTCGGAGCGGAGGACCTATTGTTTTTCTAATGTTTTTTATTAGGGCCCGAGCACCGACGTAGTCGGAGCGGAGGACCTATTGTTTTTCTAATGTTTTTTTATGAGGGCCCGAGCACCGACGTAGTCGGAGCGGAGGACCTATTGTTTTTCGTATGTTTATTATTATTATTATTTTTAGGGTTTCGTCGCAAAAAGGAGGTGCTTGGGATACTGGAAAACTTCTGAAATTTGGCACGCAAGCCAGAATTTGCGAAAATTGCAGTCTGATTAGGGTGTCCAGCTGCGGAATGAAATATTGGCTCGATAGCCACCTAGTGGCAACTGGAAGTTGTAAGTTGTGTACTTTGACATCCTGCTCCTCACAGATTAATCAGATCCCTCTAAAATGTTGTCAGAACAGCCTTAAGACCTTGATAATGCTTCATTGTGAAAATTGTAAGAAGTTGTTGAAGGGCGGCGACGTGGCGGCTCGGCGAATTTCGATCCTTCGTCATGAAGAAATAAACTAATGTAACTCGACTCCACATCATCAGATCTTTACCAGATTTCACATGTTTGATTAGACTCCAGTCGTGAAGACATTTGCAGGCCAATTTTGAATCATAGTCATAGCGCCACCTACTGGTAACAGTCAGTTAAAGTCTTTATACTTTGGCTTGTTTCTCTTAGTAGGTAAATCAGATCAACATCAAATTAGTTCCATACAAATATAACAAGTTCATAATGCCAGTTCATGAAGATTTTGATGTTTCGTCAAACGCCGTTGCCGTGGCGACACAGTCTTCACCGTGAAAAACGAAGGTAATTTTGAGAGGCTAGAAATGCTCGAAACATAAGCAAACTTGGCATACACATTTAAAGTCCAAAATGTAGTTATATAATATGATTTTATTGGTTCAGAGTGGCAAATCGGCTCAATAGCGCCCCCTACAAAATTGACGAAGCAGCCCTCGCAGTATGTTTGACCTAGATGTATGAAATTTGGTAGGAACATGTATCACATATGGACTTAAATAAAAGTCTCTTGGGGCCATGCTCTAAACCCAACCGGAAGTCAGCCATTTTACATTTTTTTATGAATTTCTAGTGTCGTTTTTGTCATTTCCAGGCGCTGCACTTTAACTCCTCCTCCTAGGAAATTAATCAGATCAACTTCAAATTTGGTCGGTACAGTCTAAAGACCTTTGTGATGAAAAGTTACTCAAAGCTTGTTGTTTCGTGAAAGGATGTTGCCGTGGCGACGCATTCTTCGCCATGAAAGATTAAGGTGTTTTTGAGGGGCTAAAAATGCTCAGAACATAACCAAACTTGTCACACACATTTAAAATCCTGAATGTAGTTATCTGATATGCTTTTAATGCTTCAGAGTGGCAAGTCGGCTCGATAGCGCCCCCTACAATATTTCGACGATGCAGCCCTCGCAGTACGTTTCACCTAGATGTATAAAATTTGGTAAGCTGATGTATCACATGTAGACTTAAAAAAAAGTCTTAGGGGTCCATGCTCTAAACCCAACCGGAAGTCAGCCATTTTGAATTTTGTATGAATTTCTCGTGTTTTTTTCCATTTCCAGGTGCTGTACTACGAACTCCTCCTAGGGAATTAATCCGATCAGTTTAGAATTTGGTCAGAACAATCTAAAGAACCTTAGCGATTAAAAGTTACTAAAAGCTTGAGGTTTCATTGAACAACATGGACGTGGTGTGGCAGCCATTTTACATGGTTCACCATCATCCATCAAGCTGTTGTAACTCAACTGTACTTTGTCAAAACTCTCCCAAACTTGACATGCTTGATTACGGTCATGATTTTAGAACTTCTGCATGCCAATATTAACTCATAGTCATAGCGCCACCTACTGATGACCATGGCTGTAAGCAGGATTCTATAATTACAGCGGCCCACACACTGAACTTATTGAAAGGGTTTGTGGGCACACCATGAGAAAAAGACTTCTCTGATCTAAATATGTGCAAACTAAGATGCTTGGAGAGCAAAAGTTAGATAACAGTGGATTTTCAAACCATGTCAGTGGGCATTAGTATAAATGATCTGTCCAGAGCTTCTTCATGACAAATCAGGTTAAACGTTACAATGAATGCTTCACACTACAATCTAAAGTTACAGAAGAACTTAACATGAAAACAGTGTTAAATTAAAGTGTTCAAGTAACAGCAAACGGCACTACTGTTTTGTTAACTTTCATGTAAGTCCAAATACAATCAGCAGGACACTGCAGGGAGTTGAACCCCATCCCAGTAAACTGACAGTCTGTTATGTTACAAACACTGAAGCACATTCACACACATTTATTTTGTTAATGATCTTTAAAGGCTTACATTTATGATTGTATCGAATGTACACTCAAAACATTTGAGGATCAAGACCTGGCAACATGATCTTGCTACGCTGCTGGTTTACGCAGGAAATATCTCACTCGTGCACGCAGAGTGTGATGGTCACAGAAATTCATAGCCGCGTCACCCAGAGTCCTGCCAGTACCAGGAAATACCGTTTAACTCGTGCACGCAGTGTATGACGGTCACAGAAATGCATGGCCAGAGTCCTGCTAGTACCCTCGACGTGCGTGAAGTTGCGAGGGCCCGATCAATGCTGCTCGCAGCTTTAATTATTATTGGAACTTAATAAACTCTGTTATATTTTAAAAGAGCAGCTGTCTGTGATTACTCTGTGCATGTATTGTGATAATAGCTGGATAAATGGTATGTTGCTCGAACTTAAACCTTAACTTTCACTCTGAATGTGTAATAGTACCACGACTATTGACATCGTGAGTGAACAATAATTATGAGACTTAGTTTATTGTTTGGTTATTGGTCCCTGTTCACAGGGTGGTGCCCCGTTATTATTAATAATCAATAATTTTACTGACATTAATAATTCTATTGATGTCAAAAATTTAGTTTTCTTAAATGCTTATAACTCAAACACTCTCCTTTTCGTTCCCAACATTAGTTTCACTTGAGTGACGTTATTACGGGACACTATTGAATATATTCTTTTTATTAATAGAAAGCTGTATGGGGCGCAATGCATCACCCAAAACACAATATGGCACTTTAGCATTGTTTTATTGTTAGATACAAAAGTGCTGTGTTAAACAAAGTTGGCTTTTGCGTTTTAATAATAGAGTGTTACTTTTCCCCCAGGTTGGAGCTCTATCTCCGGAGTGGCCATCTTGTCTCCTATCGGCTGCAGTCTCTTAGCTGAGAGAGCAGGGTCCCAGCTCTGGCTGCCGCTGGCCACCAGCCCACTGTTGCGCTCATTTGTATCTTGATTAGTGGTGCAACAGATCATAAAACTCATGGTTCGGATCGTATCACGGATCAGAGTCACAGATCGGATCAAAAATTGGATCAGCACAAAACAAAAAAGGGAGCAAATATAACTTTTAGAGATCCCTGATCATGTTTTTTTGCCGCTGATACTAATTGCAGATCATTGATGATCCATATGGGCAGATAAAGATCCATTTGTTGTTTGATTATAACAGCTGGTATACAAGGTTTCAGGCTTTTTTGCCACTGTCCCAAATCATTTCAACCACTCTTAAGTCAGTAAACAATGTTATCCTTTTACTTTGTTAGTCATTTATAATGTTTTTTTCATAAAGGCAGACAATTCAAATGATTAGAAAATAAAACATTGTATTTTCATTGATTAAAACAAATCTTGTCATTAGTAGTTTTAATTATGCATTATGAGCTGCTAGAGGTATTGTAAACACATCATAATTCATCTCTAATATCTATTTATTTTGGTATGAAAACATCTCGTTCAAACATCTGGTCTCATTCAAGTTTCTCACAAACGTTACATTTTACGAGATTACAACATCATGATAACGTTATAATTTACCTTCGTCCAATACTCATTTTCACCAAACAGAGCCTGAACGCATCATAATGTAAGTGAACGGAACCTTCGGTCGTTGTCCATTACCCACTTTACTAGCTCTCCTAACGTAATTTTCAACACAAATTGGTTGTTTACAATGTAACATTATCAGAGATTGACGACTAGAAAAGCATAAATGCAGATGTCCTGATCGCATTTTTTACTAAATATTGGTGGATAACGATCATCAGTACAACTTTATTTCACATTGTGATGTTAAAGTAAAACTGTGTAATTAATCTGCGGTTCACGTGTGCCGAACCGTGAGGGGTGATCCATACGGATCACGGCTCGACAATGATCCGTTACACTACTAATCTTGATGTACATAAAAACGAGGGCCCAGCTTTCTAGTGGATTTTACTAAATATAATTTGTCCTCACAGTTGAATGCAGTTAAAAAACCTCAAGACTGGTAAATTGGGTCAGAAATATTCAGGTTTTACTTTTCAAGTCCATATGGATTATTTGGTATGCACAGGCGCAGGTGTACAAGCAATTGCAGTGTACTATAATTCATTTCATACCTAGCTAACTGTACCATAACGACAATGTTAGATGATCATTTATCTGTTCGTATGAGTGGAGTGAATAAGATCGATATGCTTGGTATGGAATGAATAATTAAATAGGTAAATGTAAACTAATATGCAAAGCTCCTGGTTAGCTCCAGTTGTACATTTACAAATATTTTATATCCAGCCATGTTCTCCTGAAGGAGAATCTGTTTGTTTGTTTCTTACATGAATGAATAAATGCCTGAGAGGTTTGTATTTAAGAGTATATTGTTTGCATCTTGCAATAAATATTGATATGTTCTTGATCACTTTGTGTTGTGTCTATTTGCCTTTTCTGTTGAAAAGATATGGGTTTTGAGGCACTGATGGCCTTTCAATGTCATTAATAATTGCTTTGTAAGGCATAGATAGTCCTCACTTTATGATGAGGTCACGCAAAACACTTTACTAACAAGTTAATTAATCATGAATTAACCATGAATTGCAGTATTAATACGCATTTATAAAGAATATATTAACATAGTCCCTAACCATTAGTGCATATCTAAATCATTATATATATAAATGGATGAATAATGTACATCTAAATACATTCTTAATCATTTACTTACACTTCATAAATTATCTTATTAATCATCCACAACTCCTTAATAATTGGTTTGTAATAAATATAATACTTAATTTACAAATGGGGAATCCATAATTTATAAAGTATGGAAACACAATCATGAAACACAATAGACGAGCTTATTCATCAAAAATAAAACATTTATAACTGTTGTTATGAATTGTTCCTACATGAGTGTTAATGTAGGAACAATGCTTTATAAAGGATGAATTAAGTGTTTACTCATACTTAACTAATGCTTCATGTAACTAAATGTGTAACTACATTTGCAAGTGTTTAGTGTCTCTGACAATAAACACTCTGGGTAACACTTTATAATAACTATTACAAAGTGTTACCCAGAGTGTTTATTGTCAGAGACACAGTTGTACCAATGCTTTAGAGTTTTACACCTGTAAAACCACTGAAAGTGCGTTTGTCAGCATTACCGCTCAAGTTGCCAATGGTACTGAAGATGTGTGCAAGCATGCATGTCTGCATTTATTCATGACTGCGTGTTTGTCTAGACATGACATGAGCATGTGTGCGTAAGCATGCACTCACATGAGAACAAGCAACCATTGAGCCAGCATGGTCTCACATAAATAGCTGCTTAAAACCACACACAACCCCTTTTATGCAGTGCATGCCTGACATAAACCCAGCTTAATATAGCATGCACAGGCATACACAAACACACACACAGACACACACTGAATCTTAAGCCTGCATGTGTTGGAGAGTCTTGTGATGCACAGACTAAGTTAATAAATGATTTGAATCTTCAAGAAGAGAAGGTGGCATGTTGTGGAAATTCTTCTGTTTATACTTTGCAGTGACAATTCTTATAGTGGAATCTGCAAAAAACGACATCTTGATTAGATTTGTGAGATTCTTATAACTTAAAGCTTCTTATGATGAGAAGTGGATGAAATGATTCTGATGCAGGAGATTTTGGTGATATCATGAGCATGGATTTGTTCCAAAATTAGCATGCACCCCTGGTTTCCTAGTTACTATGCTCTCTATGTATACCACTCATCAATTTGTAGCTCTGATGTCAGCTAAGGTGTCATATATTGTTGAAAATGATGAGTGTATATGAAGACAAAGAGTACTGCGTGATTCTACATTCTCATTACAGGTCATGTAACAGGTAACTAAATTAACAGCACCCTCACAGGTTAAGCCCTGTATCGTTTTAATTGGCTTATTATCTATTTAACATAAACAATTAAGCAATGTTAATTTCAACTCGCTACGAACATGAAGTCAGTATGCTACCTGTAATGTAACAATATTAATTCATCTATACATATCTCCACCTTCTGTAATTTACAGTGAATAGTGTTTTGGAGGTTTGATCATTGTCTATCAAAGCCTGATGTTGGGTGCTGGCACCAACAGAGTAGTGTCTACTGGTTCACTTGTAGATGCAGAGAAGTTTTCCTGATTGGCACTGTTCGCTTCTGGAAAACTGTCCTCTGCTATTTAGCAGCTAAATAGCAGGTATCACCTTTTTCTCTAAAATAAACGGTTTTCAGGTGTTTGGATCACAAAAGACCATGGCTGAATATGGTAATGTTTCACAACACCTTGCTGCAATGTAATGTCAACTCCGACAATGTAATGTCAACAGTCGCTCTCTCCTGAAGTTTAGGCAAGTTTCTAAAATAGTTTTAGTTTCAACTGTGTAAGTGACCCAATTTGTGTTTGGCAATCAATTTGTTGCCTTTGTTACATGTTTTTGCCTGTTTCCTAAATTTGTCATGTTTTTACTGTTTTAAGAAGAAATGCTTTTACTGTGAAGGCGGCTTTCCTAAAAAGGAAGTTGAACTGTGCGCACAGGCAGAGAGAAAAAAGTACGAACAAGATTGCGGTTTTGAATGTAAATGGTTAAGGTATTAGTCTCCTCATCTCCCTTGTGCCTTTCTTGAGAAGTTATTTTATAGTCTGGATTGCTCGTTTGCTTTGATCATTGGAATCCTGGGCTTGATGTTGTGTGCTCCCACTCCTCTGCAAATTGTCTGAACTTACTCGCCTGGGGCAATTTGGCAGTATCGGGATACTTTGAGATTCTAACTTTGATCAAAATGGAAAAAGAATCCACACCCGTATTAGCCCTGAAAGTGTTACAGATGGCACACTTCAACACACTGTCCTCAATTTATTTGGAAAATGCTTGCTCCCACTTTTGCATTTCACGATTCCCAAGATGGGCTCATGGATTTTCTGAAGCATTTCTGCTCTGTCTTTGAGGATCAACAACTCTGGAGTTCTTCAAAAACAATTCCTTCTGAGCAACAGAGTTCCTCTCTGAGCTTCCAGTGCGATTTTAATTCAGTTGAAACTTAATCTATCTCCATGACCCCGCAGACGAAACTGACTCAGTTTTTCCTCTGAGATTGGAAGGTGTGCTGATAGAAAATGTACTTGTAATGCCTCCTCTAGTAGTCGTTCTGTCTGTTCTTGCAGATAAGCTGTGCTGAGTGTGTGCAAGTCTTTTCCTGGTTTGTAGGCTACACGCAAGTCAAAAGGCTGCAATTTCATCAGCATCTTCTATGGTCTGAGAGGAGCTTTGTGTAATCTTTTCGCTACATCAATAGCAAGCCATTCTTTCTCTATCTGTGGATATCTTTTCTGTGTGTCGGTAAGAAACCTTGAGCAGGTTGTCCATCCTGCCTTATTACAACTCCCATTCCTTCAGAGCGTGCATCCACTCACAATGTGACTTCCTTGTTTACATAATAGAACTTGACCACTGCGGCATTGCTTACCAGTTTCTTCAGAAACTCCAAAAGCTTTCTGAGTGGTGGACTCACATCAGACAGGTTCGGATTGACTTTTGAGAGGTACTGCACCATGCCTTAGAACTTCATCAGTACAGATCTGCCATGTGGTTTTGGCATGTTCATTATTGCTCTGATCTTTATCTGGCTTCAGGCCTTCTGCACTCAGATAGTTCAATATATTGTATGTCTGTCATTCCAATCTTACACTTGTCTTCATTAAACTTGAGATGTATGCTTCTTTTATTGTCAAGAAGCTGTCTCAGCTTGACAGCTTCTTGGAAAGCTGATTACACACCAAACGGAAGTCGTTTAAATCAGTGCAACAGATCATAAAACTCACGGATCAGATCATGGATCGGATCAGCACAAAAGATAAAAGTGAGCCAATATTACTTTTAGAGATCCCTGACCATGTTTTTTTTCCCGCCGATACTAATTCATGATCCATATTTGCAGATACAGAACCCTTTGTTGTTTGACTATAGCAGCTGGTCTACAAGGCTCCATACTATTTTTTTTGCCACCGTCCCAAAATTAATTTCAACCACTCTGAAGTCTGTCAACCATCAACAATTCTAAATGTTATCCCTTTACTTTGTTATAGTTATCTATATTGCTTTTTTTTCTTCATAAATACACAATTCAAATTATAAAGAAAAAAGATTGTATTTTGTATAAAATCTTGTCAGTAGTTTTAATGATGCATTTGCTGCCTTGAGGTATTGTAAACAGGTCGTAATTCCCTCTCTAATATCTATTTATGTTGTTGTGAAAAAATCTCCTTCAAACAACTATTTATTCAAGTTTCTCACAAAAACTACATTTTATGAGATTACAAGTGAACATATCACGATAACGTTATAATTTACATTCGCCTAATACTCATTTTCACTGAACAGATTCTGAATGCATCAGAATCAAAAAATACAGGACATGATGTTTGTCTTCTCCTTTGTGCCAAGGTGGTGAGCACTTCCAGGAAATTAACCTTGTTTTGAGTGGTTGACGATCCACAACTGGGGGTTTTCCAGCTTGTGTGGGGTGTATCTTGGTTTGGTTTAGGTTGTAGAATTTTGGGACAGTTGGGCCCAGAACACATCATCGGTAATGTTCCCTTGTGTCATTGAGTGTTTCGGCCTTTCAACACTATACACCCTCCCCAAGGGTGGCCAGCTGCAGGATGTTCAGCCCTCAGCTTGTGTGCCATGCCCAACTGTCTCGAAATTGGCAACATTGAGAATGGTAGACGCTTGAATGGTTAACAGGTGGGGATTCTCAAGTGTGTTATGCTGACATATTTGGAGCCCAGCATGGGTCATTCCGCTTGATAATGTAACTGAACTGAACCTTCGTTCATAGGCCATTAGCGGTGTTGCCATCGTTACTAGCTCATCTCCTGTCAATGTAAACACATATTGGTTGTTTATAATGTAACACTATCAGAGATTCGCGACTAGAAAAGCATAAATGCAGATGTCCTGATTGCGTATTTTACTGAATATTGGCGCATAACGATTATCACTAAAACTTTATTTCACACTTTGATGGTTAAAGTAAAACTGTGGAATTAATCTGAGGTTCACATGCGTGCCGAACCACAAGGATAACGGATCACGTATCGATCCGTTACACCACGGTACACAACTTGGGACTGTCCTCATCTAGTTGTATTTGCCAGAGTCCATGGTTTGCTTCCAATACCAACAAAAACTCATGTTTGTATCCTTATTCACTGCATTCACTTTTATCAAACACTGCTATTCTTGGGCTTTTTTGTTAGCTTCATTTTACTTAGCCTGTTCACCACTCCATCATTTTGTTCATGTAATGCTTTCGGGTGGCTTTGTGTGGCTTAGTTAGCTCTGCTGATATCAATAGCTTTAGGCCCAAATCACACAGAGAAATGCATCGCCCGTTTTCTTATGGTACGGCCTGGTGTGCACGTCACATTTTTCTAGGATTTTTTAGAAATGGTTATAACGATTACATTTCCATAATTAATAAAAATGACGACATGATTGCTTTAATTGTGTATGTAACAGTTATTTACCTATTTATTTTAAGCAATTTGATTGCTCTATAGACTTGACTTGGCTAATATTATCGAAAATATCTTACCACTGCTACGAGTCCTGTGCCGAAGTGTCCCTGAGCAAGACACTGAACCCCTAACTGCTCCAGGCGCTTCTCAGCAGCCCACTGCTCCCAATAAGCTAGGGATGGGTTAAATGCAGAAGTTAGATTTCATGTATGTGTATATGACGACTCTCTAATAAAATCTCGTTGCGGGGGCAGGAGATTTAGGAGGGTATTCCAGACATCCCATCCCCAGCAATATTTTCCCGCTCTTCCAGGGGAAAAGCTGAGGCGTTCCCAGACCAGACGAGATATATGGTCTCTCCAACGAGTTCTGGGTCTACCCCGGGATCTCTTACTAGTTGGAAATGCCCGGAAAACCTATAAAGACAGGCGTTCAGGAGGCATCCTGATCAGATACCTAAACCACCTCAGCTGGTCCCTTTCGACGCGAAGGACCAGCGTCTCTACTCCCTAGCTCCCTCCGGATGTGTGAGCTCCTCACCCAATATTGAAGGCTGAGCTTCTCACCCTATCCCGAAGGCTGAGCTCAGCCACCCTACGAAGGAAGTTTATTTCTGCCGCTTTTATCCGCAATCTCCTTCTTTCGGTCACTATACCCAAAGCTCATGACCATAGGTGAGAGAATCCGTATTGCTCCTCCTGGATCTAAGGTTCAACAAGCCTCCTTTCCAGCACTCCCGGCGAGGCTGAGCAGTATGATACCCTCATAATTGGAGCACATTCTCTGGTCCCCCCATTTTTAAATGGGAACCACCACCCCGGCATGCGACTCCACAAGCATTGTCCCCTACCTCCTCGGACACTGAAGATAGACAGCAAAACAAAGTCCAAAAGATGTCCAAGGTTTTCAGCATCTCAGGGCGAATCTCATCCACCCCTGGCGCCTTGCCACTGAGGAGCTTTTTGACTACCGCAACAACCTCTGCCAGGCGAATGGATGGGTCTTCCCCCGAGTCTCTCTCTGCCTCCTCCACAGAGGATGTGTTGGTTGGGTACAGAATCAACAAACTCACCAGACAGACCACTATACTGAAACATTCCTTCAGCAAAAGTTATCAATTTTATGGTTTTATATCAATAAATGTTTGACACAGTAGTACACACACACAGTATTGTTTAACAGTGATGTAATTACTGTAAATATACAAAATCATGCCCCACAAAATTACCAGCCTAGAGCCCATTGGCCTCTCCTCTGTATAATGAATGTGAGTCAGATCAGATTTGGAGGAAAATCTGCTGAGTTGCTTTACAGCAAAAACATGAAGAGGTGTTGTTCTAAGAGATTAACCAAAACTCAAGTCTTCAATGTGAAGCTATATTGAAAGTTGGAGAGAGAGTGAAGTGCGAATTTAAAAATCACTTGTTCATTAAAATGGATAATGCCAGAAAAAGTCCATAGGACATCAACCAAAATATTTATGGAAAATTACCTTAAAAATAGTAATAGTAGTTGATTTTGCACATGAGAAAATAGGGATACATATTTTAATATATTGGTTTTGCAAATATATTGAATCTAAGTTTTGTCTAAAGCAACTGTTATTCAAAAATGTGATTTGCCAATCTCCCTCCGCTCCCTCAGTAAATTATTTAGAACACACCCAACCGCAACCAACGAGCAGTTCAGAAGACATGGATTTTGTGGCACATGCTGTTTGGAATACTTTTATGCAAACGCAATATACCAGTCACCTTAAAGATAAGAAGGCTGCAGGAACAGACTGCTTTAGCTCAGATTCTGTCTTTTGACAAAAATGTATGTGAAGAGATGATGAAAAATGACATCTGACATCGGATTGATGACCTCTGATTTACATTCCAGAGTTTTATAGATGGCCTCTACATGGCAAAAATAAGTACTACAAGCGTTTCCTCACTGACTATACAACTTTTAGTTTTTGATCTTTTTATCTCCTGTACTACAGGGATTCCTGAGGTGTATAATTTTGACAGAATCATTTTGTGCAGAATTATTTGACTGTTTTTAGCATTTAAAACAGTCGGAATACACAGACTGTATTGATCCAGATGGCGGCATTTGCTGCAGTAAGCAGAATTTGGAATTTTTAAAAGTATCTCAAATTTGAAACGTGGATTTGGTTGAACATGTGAGGGCATCTATGGAAATCAGCAGACCAACTGCTGTGTCTGAGGAGTTATCTGATGTTGTTTGTGTCATTGTTGACACAAGTTGTTTTTATTTAATGGATGGTCAACTTTTATTTTATTTATGCAGTGAAACGTTTCATGAATGGGAGTGTTTTAGAACCAATATTTATCTTTAGTGATGTTGATCTCTCTGCACTGTTTTTTGATAATATGTGGTTGTGGCCATAGCCGTCTGTGAATGTGAAGGTTGTTGCTCTCTGTATCTCTACCAATCCTCTTGGAAGAGGGACAGGGGTTTGATATGCACACTCCATATGACAAAAAATGGACTATTTTAAGTTTATTCACATATTTGTCATGATGCAGTTTGGGTTGTGGATTTGAGAGTGTTCCCCTAACCTTATCCAAATTCATCGATAAGGACAAAAAAAAGAAAAACTTTCCACATTTGACTGTCATTTTCTAACAAAGTTACTGTATAGTGTCACCGGGGTGAGTTTGGTGTTTGGGTTGAGTTAAAATAATGCACAGATCTTTGGAAAACATCCTGCTTCCAGTTGAATTGTTGCTCTTCATACTTTAACAGTAATAAGACTGAACACAGTATGTGGTAAAGTGTTCAAGCATGGAGCACTGGAATGAATTAGGGGTCAGAACATAAATGTCAGAACATAAACGTGTTTCTCTTTTGTGTGCATGCTCCGTAGAGTGTTTTGATTGTGCTTTTGAGAGTATTATTATTAGGTACAATTTTGTGACTGACTATGTCTCACTGTGTGCATTTCAGAGCAGTCTCCAGTGTATGCCCTGTGCTATGAAGGCGTCTTTGGAACAGCAAGTGGCAGAGCTAAAGGTGAACACTGAGGTCCAATCAGCAGATTCCCCAACTGATCTAGAGGACTGCAAAATAATTTCAGGTAAAATAATCTTCCTCCCAAAAACAAAATTCCACTGCAAAACACATGCAAATGTTAAGGTGGACCCAATGTGTAGATTTTAGGTTTTAGTACTTTTAGTACTTTTTTTGTAAATATGTCTAAATTTTTTTCGGAATACAAATACTGAACAAATCATCTCCAGCGACTTAATAGATTAATCACTGATTATAATATTTTATAATACTAACTTAATTTAAAAGTCTTGCTGAGGTTCATGATGCATGAAAGGATAATTAGCTATTGTGTGCTTTAGTTGCTTCAAAACATCCACCATGTGACACACAATCATTATCAATAGCAATGGATTCTTTCTCTCTTCTCTAAGGTGTAGGGTCTGGAAAACAAACAGACAAACATCAAGCAGACAAATCTATTACACATCCTCAGTGGCTAAGCATCCTTCATATTTGAAGTGTCAACACATCTAAGCCCATACTTCATGTTTATAAAGCAGAGTAGACACAAATGTGTGCATACTGGGATTTAAAAATTACAAACAGTCCTGTATGTTGCACCACAGAGGCAGTCATTTCATGGTGCTGATTATATATTATGTTACATTATACTATATTATATTTTACATTATTACTGTAAGAGTACTACAAGTAATGAATGCACTTCCATCAATGTCTTCCCAAAGGTATGTTGTTATTGTTTGTTGTAAGAATTTAAGGTTAACTTCTCTTGGTAATGTTAGTGTAAGTAAAGTGTTTTTTTTTTTTAATGTTGGTCTTTTAGCTATATAATGTCCAGTGCAATGAGAAGTGTCCAGTGTTTCTCACAGAATTCTACCTGTGCTCTTCATGAGTGGAGCGCAGCAGCACGTCAGGCCATCGCATGTCCAGCCTGGACAGCTCAGTCAGAGAGATCCGAGGCTGAGCCGTCAGAGATCTCCCTCGGCCACGTTATCTCTGAAAAAATAAAATAAAAAATGCAAAAATGGCTCGCCAAATATGCTTTTGCGGCCATTAATATACCAGGGCGGCTTGCCAAAGTAAAGGCTATGTGTGGAAAACTGTGGTGTCATTACATTACAGTCATTTAGCAGACGCTTTTATCCAAAGCGACTTACAATTCAGATTCTATCACAATTCTACACCGTAGGCACAGCTACGGGAGCAATTTTGGGGTTAAGTGTCTTGCTCAAGGACACATCGACATGCGACTAGTGGAGCCTGAGCTGGGGATCGAACCGCCAATCCTCTGATTGAAGGACGGCACTTCGCCACAGTCGTCAGTGTCACATTAATGCAGTCTTTTTCTTTTCTTTGAAAATGGTCAAGATTTGTAGACTCAGAATGTGTTTTGTACATCTGTGGAAAGTGGAATAATTGTACTGAAGTAGTAACAGCAAGAATGATTCTGATCACTTTCCTTGTCTTAACTGTATTTGTCAGGAGAGGTCCTTGCAACCAAAAATGGATCTCCTGAGTCAAATTACCAACCTTTGGTCCATTCTTCTCTCTCAGCATCTGATGGGACGGGAGAGACAAAGACAGGAGAAACAGACCTACCAAGAGGGGCCACGGTTACTGGTGCTTTGGGGGAGATGGAGGATGTTGACCCCAGTCAGGAAGATTCTCAACAAACCCACAAAGTTAAGACTTATATATTTCGATTGATCCAACGCCAAGCTCTACCCACACACTCCTCAAAGCTCCGTACCAGCCTGGCACATGATGCCAGAGCTGTCAATGTGGTGAGGCAGAGTAGTATATGCCGCATGGTGAAGCAACATTCACCGAAGCAGGTGTCTGTTCAGGAGATCTCTACTCCATCCCAGGGTTCACAAGGAACTGCTCCACAGGCTTGCCATGAACTTGATCAGGACCCTTACATGGGGACAGGGTTTACTGAAGATGTCCCACCCCTGTACCACCAGAATCTCCAGCAAAGTATCCAACATCAACCAGGGCTTTATCACAGGCCCAGGCAGGCTTCCATGATTAACACCTCCCGGTCAACATTGCTGGACTATCCATCTTGCAGAGGGCTGCAAGCCCACCCAGACTCATGTAATGGCGAGCTTGATTCACCTCAACATTTCCACAACTACCCTTCCTCTCCAGGTCTGTCAAAGCCTCACCAACCACTTTCACCTGAAGAGCATCTGTTTAAAGCAGAGTATATTCCAGCCCATCCTTGCCGAGCCTTGGCCAGAGTTTATGCCCATCACCACTCCAACCCCTACAAGGGGCCTGGGGTGCCCAACCGAACCACATATTCTCCAGAAAGAAACCATCACCAACAAGAGCAGCAGTCCACAGCATCTCAGATCCAATCTTCCAGATCCCGAGGGGGGCCAAAGAAGTGTCACTCGAATGAAGACAGAAATGGGTTCAGCAGGAAGCCGGGAAAGAAGGCATGTAGGTCTCAGTCAGAGAATAGCCTGCAAAGGGTTCCAGATCGCAAGTACAATACAGTAGAGAGGGATGGTGGAGGAAGTGGAAGCGGAAGCCGTAGTAGTCAATCCAAGAGCAAGAAACAACAGCATGGTAGCTGTCGACGCTGGCAGTCCACCCTGGAGCTCAGCCAAGATGAGACTGACCAGCCGCCTGTGCAGACACACATGCGAGGCTCTGCAGCTTCAAACCAAAGGGACCATTGTACAAGGCGCACATGCAAATCTCGCGCTACACATGTATCGCATGCCGACCCACACCATCACCACTCCCACCATCATCAGCACTTTGAGTACCAGTTAGAGAGGGAACAAGTGCCACTGTGTCAGCCTAGTGAGGAATACCCCAAACTACGTCAGGGTGAGTCTGAGTCAAGCATGAGCGAAGCAGACTCTCTAGAGTCCAGCTCTTTGTCCAGTGATTCAGATGAGAGTGGTGGTCTCGTTTGGCCCCCTCAACTATCCCTCCCTTCACCATCTGCCCCACCTGGGCCACCTCTGCAGCCCAAGGCTTTTGTCAAGATTAAGGCTTCACATGCTCTTAAGAAGAAGATCCTGCGCTTCCGCACTGGTTCACTTAAAGTAATGACCACTGTATGAAGTGGAATACTGGCCAAACTAAAATGGAGAGCAGATCTTTGGACAACATAGAACTATAGACCACAAACTACAGTGAATATAAAAAACAATGTGTATATGAAAGTTATATGTTCTAGGTTAAAATAATTGACTGGATGGCTTTAGAAGCATTGGCGGAAATGGGCATCACCATATCAGCTGTTTCAAAAATGGGATGTAAAATTGTATATGAAGTGTTACATTTGACTAAATATCTGAAATGGATGACTCATGTTTCATCAAAGGATACCATAATTGACCACATTTGGCCCCTAAATATCCCTACCCTCAACATGCACACAGCCAGCAATAGCTGGTTGGCATTGTCTTTAAGGTCACACAGAACAGACTCCAATACACCCTATGCAAGAACATTTCCGTACTCTTATCCTAAACTTTCATATGAGTGTCAGATTCATCAAACTGTCTTAACCGCACAAATTATTTTGTTTCAACCTGACTAATGCCACCGGTTAATGGGTAGCTGTGCGTTTGTGAATTTTATTATTACCATAACCAACACTTTGCTATATACAGATTATTTAAAAAGTATGTTTTGATTGCTAGGTTGACTGTCACCATTTAATAGGACATGTCTCCAAGTTTAACATTCTGGTTTCTATCTTGTTCTTGCTAATTCTACAAAGATAGCAGCCTACAATGCTAACACAGACTACAGTGTCGGTCTTATATTTGGATTGTTTTGTTGCTAAAGTGATGCGTACCTGTTATTTCAATTTTTAAGTCATACTTTATTTAAACAGGATGATAACTCAAGGCAACATCCATAAGTTAGTACGTTTTACATGTTTTTCTGCATAAACATACAGCTATTAAATATATTGTTGTTGGAAATAAATGTAGGACTTGGGAAAATGTGGCCGTATATAAATTCATGTGAAGGAGTAGATTGTTAGTACAGTTCAAATGTATTGCCAGCTATTTTGTCTGGAATTTGTGGATGAGATAGTATTATTGGTGAAAGAACCGACTTTTAACCAGCTTCTAGCAGCAGACACAAACCAGCAGAATACCGCAGAATCAAGATTTACATTTAATCATCTTTTTTAAGTTTTGGAGAGATCAAATGTCTCACTCACAAAGTTAAGTATTCTTAAAATACTTGAATGTTAATAGTAGGCTACTTGCAGACTAATAAAAATGTGTCTGCCCAAAGAATGCATCATTACAATGTCACTTGAGTATTTAACAGTATTATCAATTAAAGTACACTGGCCAACCAACTATTTGCTTATTTTTGTATGAAATTTGTATGACAAAATATATGATGTGAAATAAAAGTGTTTGTTTTAGAAAATACCAAAACGATCGTGCGTGTTTTTCTTTATTGCATCATGCTTGGTGTTACACTGCACACCCAGGAGCGATTTAATCCTTTCATTGGCCCCTAGGTTTGGCTAAGCCCATTAGCCCTTTTGCTGCCCGAAACCACATATCCACTACCATAACGAACCGATTTACCTCTGCACATAGTGATACTGCTAAGCCAAGCCTCTCCACAACAAAGATACTTTACATGATTTCATTTCATTTAAATATCTTTCAAATACTACAAACATCTCTCCAACAGTATGACATGTCACACTTTGCAATTTCAGTTCACCTGGAAAAATTATCAATATTTCTACAACACTGCAAACAATACCATCAATACCACAGACCACACCAGATGAATTGCAAGGAGCATAAACATTCTTGCATATTAATGCCATAGTAACATTAGTATTGATATTCCAGACTATACTTACCCTTAGAAGTGTCTATGACTGGTTTCCTTGAAGCAACATTCTTGATTAACTCCCTAAAGTCCAGTTTCTTTACAATGTCACTCTTCTTCAAAACTGGCATTTTGCAATAGGTAGATCTGCATGTCGACTTCTTGGCTAACGCCACTGTCTTGAGACACCATGCTAACATCAGCGCTAGCCACCGCATAGTTGTTGAATAGCTGAGTTGCAGGACACAACTGCCACTACATTGCTTTCAGCCTCTCCCAACATTTCACTTTCGAGCACCGCTGTAGTGTCTCCAAAATTCCACCATGGCTGGGTATTTTTTCAATTGAGAGGCTCATAATGCCCAGGCTTATATAACGCCAAACTGACCAAACAGTGTCAACAAATACCCCCCTTGGCAACAAACTGGCTAATAAGATTAAATGAGGTGAGAAAACACATATATGCTCTCATACTCACGCAACAGTCGGCAGCCCTAGTGTTGGTGATGGAAGTGTTGAGTGATTGAAAAGAATCAGAGAGAGGGAGTGGGGGAGATGACAGTGTGTTGTTGCTTAAGACTAATAATGCCAATATTCCTCTGTCACCAACAGAACAGAAGGAGAAGATTTGATTGAACTGTGGTGAAACTGTGCTTCCTGGTCCTTTGGATTCATGATCCATGAGACTAAGGCTGTTAAGAATGTGTTTACGGATACATAAGTGCTACCTTTATTATTACTTCTGCTGATAAAACCAAAATTATTACAACTACTATTTCTATACATTTGGTAATGGCACTATTGCTTCTACTACTACTACTTCTTCTACAGCAACTGAAACTACGATTGGGTTAGGGTTTTGCTATTACTACCCCAACTACTATTTTAACGCGATTACTACTATATCACAACTATTAAAATTGATAATAATACCACTGACAATACTTACTGCTATTATAACTATTGGCACTACTACTACAACAACTACTACTGCGACTGCTTCTAAACATCGAACAAAAAGTTCGGAAATTAGTGTTTGGTAGATTATTTCTCTGTTGTAACAATGCTTCTTGGCAATACATTTTATTCTGTTGGAAAGCCTGTTTATTTCCCTTTTAAACGGTGCCCCATTTGTAAGGAACATGCATTTCTGGGATGAGCAGCACAGCTGTGGGTTGCGTCCATGAAAAATTTGACAAATCTTCTCTGCCAATGCCAAACAGCTTATTCTGCTGTTGCTATTGACCGTCGGGTCCGTTTGCGCTGGTGTCGGCAACACCTGTACTGGAACCTGAACATGTGGAGGAACGTTATGTTCAGCGATGAGTCCAGATTCTGCCTAGGGAAGTTGGATCGTAGGGTCAAAGTGTGGAGAAGACGGGGAGAACGCTATGCTGATTGCTGCACCGATAGAGTAACACCTTTTGGTGGAGACAGTGTGATGGTGTGGGGCGGCATCTCCCTCACTGGAAAAACGAGGCTTGTCTTCATTGGAGGCAATCTCAATGCAGAGAGATATCGAGATGAGATTCTGCAACCAGTGGAAATCCTATTTCTCCACAGTCTGGGACGGAACTCCATCCTCCAAGATGACAACGCTCTCCCCCACAGAGCGGGGTTTATCAGAGACTACCTCCAGAATTTGGGAGTGGAGAGAATGGAATAGCCTGCCAACAGTCCTGACTTCAACCCAATTGAACACTTGTGGGATCAGCTTGGGCGTGCTGTTCGTGCCAGAGTGACCAACACAACCACGTTGGCTGACTTGCGACAAATCCTGCTTGAGGAGTGGAATGCCACCCCACAGCAGTGTGTGACCAGCATGAGGAGGAGGTGCCAGGCTGTTGTGGCTGTGTATGGTTCTTCCAAACGCTACTGAGGCTCCTGACTGTTTGTTAAATGAATAAATTGTAAAATTGCCAATATGTCTTGTTCCTTCCTTGTTACTGATAGACTTCAATCATCCAATCCACCAAACAAGAGTCAATAGCAACAGCAGAATAAGCTGTTTGGCATTGGCAGAGAAGATTTGGCAAATTTTTCATGGCCGCAACCCACATACTCGGCTCTGCTGCTCATCCCACAAATGCATGTTCCTTACAAATGGGGCACCGTTTGAAAGGTAAATAAACAGGCTTTCCAACGGTATAAGATTTATTGCCAAGAAGCATTGTTACAATAGAGAAATAATCTACCAAACACTAATTTCCGAACTTTTTGTTCGACGTTTATCACTACACTATTAGCGCAATTAGTAGTAGCAATCCCACTACTATTACCAATGTACAACTTTTAGTAGTATGATCCATGATTACTTCTCATAGTGCTACTGTTGATAACAAAAATGTCACTATAACTACAGTATACTACGTGTACCAATAAAGTATATACACATAATAAACCATTTTCTCTCCGGGAAAGTAATTGAGATCCTACAGTGTTTGAGTGTGTGTGTGTGCACCAGAGAGATTAATTGCAAGGGGATTTTAATGAGCTTGGCTGTTTTATGACATTAGGATTCAGTTGCAGCTACCTATGTACATTCATTCCAGTTGTAGAGAGAAAGCAGAGAAAAAGAGGACAGGAAAAAAAGAGGAGGAACGTCTCATATAAGCTCTGCTCCAATTGCAAATAACAAAACCTCTCACAAATGAAACATTTGAAACTTTTTTTTATCTTGCAACCAATCTAGTATCAACAACATTTTCCCAGCCACCATCCTCTCACTCATATTCATCCCTTCCCTCTTCGTCCCTCCATCTGTTTGTGGTTAAAAGAAACATGCTCCCTTCAGGGCCAGAAACCTGGAGTATTTCCTGCCTTGCCAGAGAGCAAGGGGGAGAGAGGCAAGAGTGGAGGAGGAGACAAAGGGGAGAACAGAGAGGCACTGAGCATGAGGAGGAAACCTACATAGAGAAAAAGAAACAGAGAAGTTGATAGAGGGAGGGAAGGGGAAAGGAGGTTGAATGGAAGCCTCGTGCTCATACATCTGGTTTTGATTAGCCAGACAGAGAGGGTGATGGTAAGAGAGAGGAGAAAGAGGGGCTTTTATTTTTTACACTTTTGGGGATGACCTATTTTTTCTCCTCTATCGTTTTTGTTCTTTTTTTTTTACTCCTACACAGTTCATCCACATTTCAAATCCCTGGATTCAACTTTCTTTAGTCTCCAGTCTCCGTAAACAAAGCAGCACAAAGGCAATTCAAGATTTATTTTCTTTTTCCCCTGCTCCACCTGCTTAACTTTACTTTACATGCCATGTCTTTACTCAGGATTGAAATTGAAGGAGCCAGCCAGAACCAGCCACAAATCCGTACTTCATCATTAACCATGTCTCGCTTATTTGTAGCTACTTTACAATCTCTGAGGATAGGAGTTTATTTAAAATACAGTATGAAAATATTTTTTTTAGGGCCCGAGCACTGACAATGTCGGAGCGGAGGACCTATTGTTCTTCTAATGTTTATTAGGGCCCGAGCACCGACGTCGGGCCGCGAGGTCCCTATTGAAACTGTAGGAATTATTATTTATTATTAGGGCCCGAACACCGACAACGTCAGGCCGCGAGGTCCCTATTGAAACTATAGTGATTATTATTATTCTGCAAGTGAATCGCCTTTTAGGGGGCTTTATCATGTCCGAAAACTCACCAAAGTCGGCATGAATATCAGGACTGGTGAAAAATTTGATATTTTATGGGTCCCACGCTCGAATATGAAAAAATTGCTTGCTGGCGACCCCTAGAATTTAGCCCCCTCATCCCGTATGTCCAATTAACTTGAAATTTTACACAGGCAAATGAGGTCTACAAAAAAGCCTCTTGGACCCCTAAGCTCCGCCTACCAAAATTTTCTGCCATTTCAAATTTTTTGAAAAACACATTTTAGCAAACTCCTCCTACACTGTAAAATGTAATAGTTGTCCAGACTTACATTTAATTAGTTAACTTTACTTTGTCATCCAAAATATGACTTCTTACTAGATTTTACTAAGTCAGCGTTAATTGTGGGTGGAAAAAAACTATTTACTTTATTGTTTGGAGTTAAGCTAACTTCAAACACTCAAGTAACAAAAAACGGCTGAGGTCTGAGCATGCGCAGAAGCCCACATTCAGTCCATGTGTGCGCTCAAGATGGTGGATCGGCGGACTCGGTAGCTGAGGCAAGAAAGACAAACCACTTGGCTTTTGTGAAGATTAATTTTGTCTTTTGGAGAATATTAAGGTAAGTCATCAAGCAAACAGTAACTGTGTGTAAAATGTTTATGTTTCTGACTGCTGTCAATGTTAGCTAGCGTGAGCTAACGCTTGCTAATCGTTAACTAGCCGACGCTAGCTGACTTAGCTAACACTCACTGCACATTTCGTCTATTAGCTAGACTTATTCAGGCGTGTCTTGGCGGTAGCCTAAAGACTAGCTTTTCCCACCACTGCCCCAGGTTCGCCTGCAAACATATTTTAATTGTTAACTAGCCAACGCTAGCTGACTTAGCTAACAGTCACTGCACATTAGCTTAGCTAAACTTGTTCAGGCATGTTTTAGCGGTAGCCTGAAGACTAACGTTAGCTGTTCCCACCACTGCTCCAGGTTCGCATGAAAACATATTTTAATTTTTCCATAACGAAAGTGGAAAGTCCGATGTACATTTTAATTGTTCGGTTTTCTTCGAGTTGAGACAGCCAACGTGGAAATTCCGAGTTACAAGTGAATGCAGCATGAACCGTGCTTTGAGAGCGACGTTAAACACGGTGTTGTTGAAACGTGCAGTTTGCAGCCGCGTTAGGTAGACAACTAGAAGACTATTTAACAGTACTGTTTGTTTCGTTCGCGGTGGAGTTATATTATTTTACGTCACGTGATGGGTGTATGACGTTAGCGGACATGTTTTTATATATCATGCAAAGTGTGGTTGAAGGAAACGATAATATCACGGGAGTGAACGCAACAGTTAGGTTAGACTATGCTACGTCTGTGTATTTAATGACTAGTGCCGTTGTAACAGTCTTTCCAACACACCCATAGTTTTTCACATGGACGCGAGTAGCCACCGGCTTCATTCAACGTTAATTCGATTCCAGTGAAAGTGCTTAAAAGCTGCAGCTGCGCGCGCACACCGCTCTTTAGCCTCACTGAATGCGCAAATTAACGACCTTTCCTTCCCCCTCTCGAGCTGTTAGCTACATTAAGCTGTCAGTGACTGATAATGAAGGAGAAATCATCTCAATCTCCATTTTATGGTAACTTAAAACAAAAAAATCCCACAATTATATCGAGGAGGCTTGTATACGTTATGACCCAGTCATTTATTTTGTCTGTCAGGGATATTGGTGGTCTGAGCTAGCTTCTTTGACCTGTGTCAAAAAGATTAGTTTAACAAAATCAAATGTTTATTCCTGTGATGCCGGTAAAGCATGCATTTATCAAGGGATTTGTCTCTAAATAACAACATAAGTACAACTTCCTTTTAACTTAAATATTCTTTGTCCTTTTCAGAAGAAGTGCTCACGGTAACTGCCTGAGGGCTCTTAAAGAGCTGCTTCGTCAACACTGGATGCCGGTTCACTAAAGGTGAGATGCCAGTAGCCTATAATTTGGAGGATATTTAGGCTTAAGGAGTTATAATCAGCGGTAGAGCAGTTTTTGACAAAGCGTTAATGCTACAATTTTATTAGAATTAATAGACTAGCTCGCTGTAGCAAAAGTTAAATCAAAATCAATTTTCAATCAATACTTTGTCCTGTCACTCAGCCTGGTGACTAAATAGCAGTATGCTATTGATTTAAATTTGGCAATTGCAGTGATGTCAACAGTTGTGATGGTGTTTTTGTTTGCAGAATGGTTTTCAAAAATGTCCACATTGGTCCAAGCCGATTTAGTCACTCTATGTTTTTTTTTCTGTGTGTTCTAGGTGTTTGCAGAGTTTAACTGGAGCCACCACAAACCTGCAGAATGACTTTTTTGATGCTGTGGACCACTACAAAACACCGCACTTTGTCACAATCTTCAAGTCCAAGAACGGAAGTGTTGGAGAGACATCTGCTGAGTTTGTGCAGCAAATTGATTCACGGGTGAGTCCGTACTGTCAAACAAACATTCTGGTGACATTTGTTTCATTGACAAACATATTTGTATGGTCAGATTTGAATGTTACATAATCTTGAACTTTTTTTGTTAATTATCCACTTCTAGAAACCAGATGTGACAGCAATGTGCACCCTTGTACTCAGAGGCCTCCCTGTTCTACTTGGTGATGACCCCAGTCACTTCTACCACACCTGCTTTGTAAGTTCTCATAGTTACATCTTATCCTAGACATTTGTGTGAAATAGTCATAATTAGCATATGAATTATTGAGTTATGGCCAGAAATGTGTTTTGTGAGGTCACGGTGACCTGTGATCTTTCACCACCAAAAGTGGACCTTTGTTCCAAATTTGAAGAAATTCCCTCAAGGTGATCCTGAGATAAACATAATGCCTCAAGACGTATCACAGCAAGGCTGAGTCCCAACCACAGCGGCCGGAAGTTGATTTGGATGGAGGCCTTCGCTGCATGTCATCGCCTCTCTCATCCCTGCCTTTTCTGTCTCTCTACTGTTACTGTCTACTGTTAATGCAGAAATGCCCCCCAAAAATTTGTTACAATTTTTTTTTAATGCATATGGATAAAGGTGTGTTTTCCTGGCTTCACATGAGCTAGGCTGGTAGCATCACCCATAAGGTGAAGCAGCCATATATTGAACTAACTCCGTTCGCAGTCCATGCCACCGGGTTGCACTGCTCAGCTCAGCTCAACGGTGCTAAGCCTGCTTGCCATCTCCGGTTGTGTATAATGCACAAGAGGTAGATCATATCTCTCCCTCGAATACATTAGCTAATACAATCTAACGAGGATGGCAAAGAATATTTAGTGTGAGGAAGACTTCAATACTTAATTTCTTTCATCTTCTTTACTGGACATCTGTAAACTGGTCAAAACTGTTTTAGGCCCACTAATGTGGATACAACTACTAAATGCAGGTGTGTGTGAAAGGAAAACGTTATGGGCAAGGCTGGAAGGCAGCGTAGACGGGACATATGACACAGTGACAATTTATATTTCCTTGTTGTAATGTTGTTTCCGTTTGGTCTTACACAGGATTCTGACAGGGATGATGCCTGGGCACAAGTATCTGTTGGGGTGCTGACGAACATCAGTGAAGATGTCTCTCTCTCCAAATCAACTCCACCTTGACCCAGTGTCTACTTCCATCATTGTTGAGGAAGGTATTGTAATGGATGATCTCCTGAACCTACCTCAAGCACTTTGCCTCTTGTTTGGGTTGTCATTTTCTTTACACTTGGACTGAATACCCTAAAGCCATGAAAAACACTTTCAACTTCATTCAAAGAGTGACGCTTGGCACAAGACAAACTCCCACCAAAACTGCAAACTCTTAAAAATAGTTAGAACGTAAATTACTGTATAAAGGTGTTGACGTTTGGCATTGGATTCAGTTGCTTTTTGTTACGTTAACTATATTAAGGCACTCGTTTCAAATAGTTAGCCCATGGATTCATCAGCAAGTCATGTCCAGAGGCTGCCAGTGTGCCAGTGTATGTTAAAAAAGTGTGTGATCCAATGCCAGAGTCCTTTCTCTTTCATACTGTTCTGCTAACTGAATGAAGCCACTTTGTAGTTGTCAGCCCGTTGGTTCTTTACCAAGTTTGGTCTATCAACAACGTTTTATAGCTATTACAGTATTAACGGTGTTGTTTCAGGACTGTATGTTAGGTTAAAGATCAGGGTTGGATTTTTCTTTTTCAGTATTATAATTGCATTTATTTTTATAAAGCCCAATTTATAATACAGCTGGCAAGTATTGATGGCAGATAACTGTACCATCACTGATTTTGATGCTGGCATATGTAGGCTGATGGGGAAAAAAAGACAGTCCAGCAGACTCAATTGTTCACAATACTCCTATAGCAGTGTAACATAGCTGAGCATTTGGTGTTTTAAATTGCTATTGTGAAAAAGTTGTTCCTCTGTGAAATATAGAACCTCCAGTACATGTCTATTTGATGATCAAATTGTACATTTTACTAAATGTTTTTATCTGAACCAAATCCTAATGTTAAAATAAAAAAATCAGAACTTTGAACTGTGTCACTACCTTGATTTATTATGTGTAAATGTGATTGTTTGAAGACAATGGAACCTGTTTTTCATTATTGTTTAAAGGATGTTTGACATACTTAAGATAGACGAGTAACATGAACTTGGTTGTTTCAAGGCAATCGGTTTGCATGGTTTTACCAAGTAAATGATTTTAGTGTTCAAGTAAATACAACTGAGAAATATTAAGTAGCAGTAAATGTCACATAAGTTAGCCTGACTTAAATAAATGTGTTGCTTGGAATACACACAAAGTATATTTCACTTGAAATTATTTAGTTGTTTGAAATAGTAATTCTGAGTAGGCTTTACTAAGTCAAGAGTACATCTTAAGTAAAGTTTCAAGTACTCTTCACTTGTTTTTTTTAGTTACTGAAACTCGAGTGTAAGTATACTTATACTTGAATGAAATGAGTACCTTACTTTACTTGCTTTTTTCAAGGCAATCGGTTTGCATGTTTTTTTTAAGTAAGGTTAACTAATTAGATTTTACAGTGTACACGCCGAGTCCGATTGCTACTAAATTTGCTGTGGATCATTATTTGATCTATATAATACAATTTTATGTATTTCGTTTAGAAGATATGGACCTATGAACTTCATAGGGCGTGGCTTTGTTTTTCAATACTCATAACTTCAAAACCTATAATCGCAAAATTTGTCTCATATGTGCACATCGCATATTGTCAGGTACCCTACAATTCTCATTCCATTCAACCACTAGGGAGTGATACAGTAGTTAAGCCATTTTTGGCTTTTTTGTCAATTTTCATTGTTTTCAGGCGTTGTACTTTAATGAACTCCTCCCACAAAATTCATGCGATCGACTTCAAATTTGGTTTGGATGATCTAAAGATATTAATGATGAAAAGTTACTGAAATGGTCTACTGACATTCAACGACCTTCATTTTATGTGGCCCCCATTGCTGTGGCAACTCGTCATTCGCCATGAAAAAGGAAGCTTATTTTTCTGCAGCTTAGGATGCTTAACAAGCCTTGGATCTTTGCACAGGTGTCATAGGTGATGGACATAAATGTTTCATATGGGTTTTTGGCTTGACCGTTAAAGATTGCCTCGATAGCGCCCCCTACAAATATTCAAAAACGCAGCCTCAGCGCTACGTTTGATCTACGTGTATGAAATTTGGTAGGTCCATGTACGTATCACATAAAGACTTAAAAAAAAGTGTCTTGGGACAATTCTCAAAAAGTATCAGGAAGTCTGCCATTTTGATTTTTGTGTTAATTTTCCCTTGTTTTCTAGTCGCTATACGTTAACGAACTCCTCCTTGGCATTTTGTCAGATCCACTTCAAATTTAGTCAGTACAATATAAAGACCTTTGCAATTAAACATTCCTCAAAGCTTTACGTTTGATGGAATGGCGTAGCCGTGGCATGGCGGCCATTGTACATGATTCGCCATTAAACAACAAGCTGATGTAACTCCACTGGACTTGCTCAAATCTGTCCCAAACTTGCCATACTTGATAACAGTCATGGCCTGAGGATATCTGCAAGCCAATTTTCACTCAAAGTAATAGCGCCACCTACTGGCAACAGGAAGACAGCGTTATGTGACAAACAGAATCCGATTTACATGATGTGGACTATACTTGATATAGAGCAACATAATGCATGTTTGCGCGTGTTATCTATCGACACATAGTGGATACAGGAACTGGTAGAATATTTGCATTACATAATTTCCAGCATCACAGTCCACGCATTAATAATACGTCTTACTTGTGGGAACGCTGTCTGATGGTCGCAGATATTTATGGCCGCGTCTGCGGGCATACCGCCAGTACCCCCGATACACAGGAAGGTGCGAGGGCCCTATTGAAATCCAAAGAATTATTAGGGCCCGAGCACCGACGAAGTCCCTATTGAAATCCAAAGAATTATTAGGGCCCGAGCACCGACATAGTCGGAGCGGAGGACCTATTGTTGTTCTAATGTTTATTATTAGGGCCCGAGCACCGATGTAGTCGGAGCGGAGGACCTATTGTTATTCTAATGTTTATTATCATTATCGTACCAGTTTCATCAAAAAAAGGAGGTGATACTGGAAAACTTTAGAAATTTGGCACGCAAGCCAGAATTTGTGAAAATTGCAGTCTGATTGGGGTGTCCAGTATGAAATATTGGCCCGATAGAGCCCCCTATTGAGTAGCCACAACATTGGGTTTCAGCTAGCTGTATGAAATTTGGTAGGTAAAATCCTCTTGAAATTTTTCACTAAACCAAACAGGAAGTCGGCCATTTTGAATTTTATGACGTTTTTGGACCGTTTCAAGGCATCATACTTTAATGAACTCCTCCTAGAGATTTAACCCGATTGACTTCAGATTTGGTCAGTATGCTCTTGAGACCTTGGCAGTGAAAAGTTATCGAACTATGGATCCGTGGCGTGGCGTCAAAAAAACACCATTCACCGCGAAACAGGAAGTTGTTCCTCACAGATTAATCAGATCCCTCTAAAGTTTTGTCAGAAAAGCCTTAAGACCTTGATAATGTTTCATTGTGAAGATTGTAAGAAGTTGTTGAAGGGCGGGCGACGTGGCGGCTCGGCAAATTTCAATCCTTCGCCATGAACAAATAAACCGATGTAACTCAACTCCACATCATCAGATCTTTACCAGATTTCACGTTTGATTAGACTCCAGTCTTGAAGACATCTGCAGGCCAATTTTGAATCATAGTCATAGCGCCACCTACTGGTAACAGGAAGTTAAAGTCTCTATACTTTGGCTTGTTTCTCTTAGTAAGTAAATCAGATCAACATCAAGTTAGTTCCACACAAATGTAAGAAGTTCTTAATGCCAGTTCATGAAGCTTTTGATGTTTCGTCGAACGCCGTTGCCATGGCAACGCAGTCTTCGCCGTGAAAAACGAAGGTGCTTTTGAGAGGATAAAAATGCTTGAAACATAAGCAAACTTGGCACACAGATTTGAAGCCCAAAATGTAGTTATATAATATGATTTTATTGGTTCAGAGGGACAAATCAGCTCAATAGCGCCCCCTACAATATTTCGACGAAGCAGCCCTCGCAGTACATTTCACATAGATTTACAAAATTTGGGAGGCACAAGAATGTCCCTTGGAGCCATGCTCAAAACCCAGCCATTTTGAATTTAATATGAATTTCTAGTGTAGTTTTTATGATTTCCAGGCACTGTACTTTAAAACTTCTTGTTAACGAGAGCCCCCTTTAAAGGGGGCTAGAGGGGGGCGGGGGGGTGGTGTACATGTGTACAATTCACTTTTGCGAAAGGAATAAAATAATTTAAAAAAAAAATAATAATACCTGTGTAACAAAGAGATTCTGGGCGAAACAACCATGGGATTATTAAAATTATTAAAATAGACCTTGTAGTTGCAGAAATACACTCTCTTTAGTATGGGTATGCAATTTTCGACCAGAGGCCTAAAAATAGGGCTCGTGTTAAAGAGGTTTAACAAACTCCTCCTAGTAAATTAATCGAATCAACTTCAAATTTGGTTAGAACAATCTAAAGACCTTAGCGATTAAAAGTTACTAAAAGCTTTAGGTAAAAAGTTACTCAAGGCTTGTTTCGTGAAAAGCCGTTGCTGTGGCGACGCTTTGTTCGCCATGAAAAACGAAGGTGTTTTTGAGGGGCTAAAAATATTCAAAACATAATCAAACTCGTGAAACACATTTAAAATCCTGAATGTAGTTATCTGGTGTGATTTTAATGAGTGGCTTTTTGATTGTTGACCAGATCCAGTTCATTTTTGGTGCGACTGGAAAGTCCAGCGGTCTGGGTCTCCCCTGAAAACATCTAACATAACAGTAGCAAGTTCATGTTGCCTGGTCTTAAGGCTCAAATGTTTTGTGTACATCCGATATAATCATAAATGTAAGCCTTTAAAGATCATTAAGAAAATGAATGTGCGTGAATGCGCTTCAGTGTTTGTAATATAACAGACTGCCAGTTTACTGGGATGGGGTTCAACTCAGTGCAGTGTCCTGCTGATTGGATTTGGACTTACATGAAAGTTAACAAAATAGTGCCATTTGCTTTTACTTGAACACTTTAATTTAACACTGTTTTCATTTTAAGTTCTTCTGCAACTTTAGATTGTAGTGTGAAGCATTCATTGTAACGTTTAACCTGATTGTCATGAAGAAGCTCTGGACAGATCATTTATACTAATGCCCACTGACATGGTTTGAAAATCCACTGTTATCTAACATTTGCTCTGATGTGGATTTGAGTTATATCAGTTTATTCGTTCATGGCGAAGGATCGAAATTCGCCAAGCCGCCACGTCGCCGCCCTTCGACAACTTCTTACAATCTTCACAATGAAGCATTATCAAGGTCTTAAAGCTTTTCTGACATTTGAGAGGGATCTGATTAATCTGTGAGGAGCAGGATGTCAAAGTACAAAACGTACAACTTCCAATTGCCACTAGGTGGCGCTATTACTATAATTCTAAATTGTCTTATAAATGTGTTCCGGGTCAGGATGTTATGACATATAAGAGATTTGGAGCAGATTAAACAATGTATGGCCGAGTTACAACAACTTCCTGTTTCGCGGCGAATGGTGTTTTTTTGACGCCGCAAACATACAGAGATACAATCATTTATCAATTTACAACATCTAAAATGATAAATTTAATATGGTTTCTAAGAAAATATTACAATATTCATAATTTCATCAAGGCCACTGAAGGGTGAACATGATGTTTTACAGAAATTGACGGACACATTAATCGCATTGACAACATGAAGGGAATACTCAGTAAGGGTTTGCCAATAAAATGCATTCCAGATCAGACAACACAAATTCAATATAGTGAGTACACTTCTGTTTCTACCTGTTCATGTATTCCAGCAGTTTATTACAGTACAGCCCCAAATGTTAGACTGGAAAATGACTTGTTTAACTAAGGTATCTGTAACCGGTTGTATATGGACCCAAATGCAACACACAAGATTCCAGGAATCTTTGGCTTTTATTACAAACTTCCAAACTTTCCCTGTGTCCAGAAGTTATGGCCATAACAAATTTGGCAAACCACGAAGGGACTTGACGAACTCTAAGACGGGGACGTGGAACCGCGGACACTTTCGGAGTGCACGCGAACAAAAGGTGAGCAAAGCAGTTTTAATAAAAATCTGTATAGGTAGACTATAGGAACCTTAGCCGAAAGTGTTCACGGACCGCATGGTCCCTGAAGGCCTCATCTGGTCACGGGGAGAGACCGCAGAGTAACCTGAAGCTGTAAAAGTGCATTCTCCTGAAATTTGAGGTAAATCAGGAAGGTACGGGAAGACGGTTACAAACGGAATACGAATACTAGTATGTGATGTTTAATTTGGTAATCTAAACAAGGTGGTTTGGTGAGTAGTAGCTCTGCATGGTGATATTTGAGTGAGTGGTAACTCTGAATAGTGCAGTTCAGGCGAGATAACAGAGCCTTGAGTGAGCTACGGCGGACTGAGATCGCGAAGCGAGGTCTCTTGGGGTCTTTCATTTGCGTCTTGGGTCTAGTAAACTAAAGGCTCAAATATACGGGAGGGAATAAATTTAATAGTTCCAGAGGGTTTTGGCTAGAGTTCGCACCGTTACCACTCTGTGTAGTTGACCAGCTGGGCTGGCCTATTAGGTGGGCCTTGTGAGAACTCTGCCCCACGGGACATATTGATACGAGCTTAAACAACCGAAAAGAGCGGGGTCACGCTTTCGTTAGCACACACACACACACACACACACACACACACACACACACACACACACACACACACACACACACACACACACACACACACACACACACACACACACACACACACACACACACACACACACACACACACACACACACACACACACACGATTTTAAATTTTAATCTCTACATGAGACAACGTTGTACAGATGTATTCTAACATTTACTGCTGAATTTTGGGTAGTTTTTGTTTTGTTTGTTTTTAGTCGAGGTACATTGTCGAGTGGATCCAGATCTGGGGGCTTCGCTGCCCTATGCTTCCCAGCCACAAACAACGTGACCGACACCCACCACTCAACACGCCGAGGATGAAGAAGACGAACGAGACACATCAAAGTCTACAGTGTCAGCCCTGACCGAAGGCTTTCCGCCATCCATGAGCCTGGAAAACGTCATGCAAGAGAATTGTGTGACATGGACAGAGAAGTTTCGTCAGCACAGATGCAAGGATGCCCGGCTGATAATGTATCAGGCCATGAGAGGAAGCTGAAAGACGGGGCAGAGACTTTGACACACATCAACTGAAGACGTTGTGTGCCATAAATGTGGCAGCTTGAACATTAATGAAGAGGCTGCTCATTCTCCATGAACAAGGAGTGGGGGAAGGTCTCGACAATCAGCCATCAGACTGGAGCGGAGTGGACCCTAGTTTTGGATCAACGACGTGCACACATTACAACACAAAGGGTGAGTTAACTTTAGATTCTTTAGATGACAAACTTGAACATTTAATACACACATTAGAAACTAGACAAACACCACTCACACCCACATAGCACATGTATTCGAATGAAATTGAAGGATTTAGAAAGTTAGAGTTTATTGGACAGAAAATACTGCTGATGTCTCCGTTTCTCTGTCCCAACACAATCTGAGTTGTAAAAGGAGGAGATTCCACATATGTTCTGGTACGAGGACCAGGAATGGTGTGGAAGGACATGTCTGACTGGCAGCAAGTCAGACTCAATTCACTGACTTCAGAAACACCGAGGATCCTGGCAGCAGAGCTGGTTACACCCACTGAGACAGCGGTTGCGTTAACCCCCCTTCCCCCAAACCACTCCACAACCCCCAACCGGAAAGGACAAAGGCACTGGCAAGCTGAGCGGTGTCATGGACAGTTCTCTTCACCACCCACACGAGAACGAGCTACCTGAAAACAGTCACTGCACCTACAGACTCACCTGAACTTTTTGACAGTGATACACACCTACATGAGTGAAAAGCAAATTCACCACCATTGGACGACGATGAAACACCCAGAACGATGTGACCTTAGAGGCACAATGTGTTGTCTGTTTTTTAGCATGTAAATTGTAACACCTATTCTGCTTACACATCATGATGACATCTATGTGTAAAGAATAATCCTTTTCCCTGCACAGCTTGTACTTACTTTGGTAATGCTACACGAGAACTGTTAAAAATGCCATACAATGACTGATGTATATGTAATCAAGGCATCGTTGACTTAGTAATTGTTAATAGTTAACACAAAGAAATAAGAATAAAATTGAATATGATTGTCTGATTTATGTTTGTTCAAAAAAATCTAAGAAAACACTTTGAATCTGTAGACTACTGCCTAATAGTCTTATTATTGCCATTTGATGACAATTGCTCATATACTGTAAGCCTAAATAAGTATATTTATTATTTTGAACAAAGGTTAAATGTTATTTCACAAGTTTCAAAAAGTGCCCCAATTCTTTTTTAAATGCCCCTGGATTTCAGTCAGCGGGGGCAAAAATTGCCCCCTAAAAAAATATGTAAATTTCCTACCCTGACTGCAACTCACTACTTGCCGGAACCCCGGCCATCAGACCTCTGGAGCTTGTCCAGAAAGCTGCAGCTCGCCTGGTGTTCAATCGCCCCAAGTTCTCCCACACAACTTCCCTTCTCCGTTCTCTACACTGGCTCCCTGTAAGAGCTCACATCCAGTTTAAGACTCTGGTGCTAGTCTACAGGGCAGTGAAAGGAACAGCTCCTTCCTATCTCCAGGCCATGGTCAAGCCTACACCCCCGCCTGACCACTTCGCTCTGCTGCCTCGGGGCAATTGGTTGCCCCGTCGCTCAGAGGTCTGTACAGCCGATCGACCCGATCGCGGCTTTTTTCTGTCCTGTCCCCACAGTGGTGGAATGAACTCCCCACTGACGTCAGGACAGCAGAGTCTCTGCCCATCTTTCAGCGCAGGCTGAAAACTCACCTGTTCAAGAAGTACTACCCTGAGCCTTCCACTTAGCACGTATTGTATTCATATTAGTTTGTTGCACTTATTGTATTAGTTTGTTTCTACACTGTACTTTTGCTCTTAGATGCTGGTGACTTCTGGTGACTAGTTCTCTTGAAAACCTATGTTGAATACACTTATTGTAAGTCGCTATGGATAAAAGCATCTGCTAAATGACTAATGTAATGTGAGTTCCGTCAGCACAAACAGACACAACAGGCTGCTGCTAACAGTAATACCTTTATTCTTGTAACTGATCGGAAACGTTTAACACAAATATACAACTCTTTGGACTGTGTGCCTCTGGTTGCCCTGCTTCTCTGGTCCAGTTACTTCTAAACTCACAGCAAAACAATGTTTTCAGTTCTCCGATCCTCGATGCCCAACGGCCAGCGTGACCGTCTTCCTTGTGTGTGTATGTGTTAGCTATCCGAGGTCCAGCACCTACTGCATTTAAATGTATTGATCTTTAAAAGTGTGTGGAAATTTGTTTGTACTGTGTTGGGAACGAAAAGGAGCGTGTTTGGATTATCAGCATCAAAGAAAACTAAATCATTGACATCAATAGAATTATTAATGTCAGTAAAATTATTAATGATTATAATAATAACGGGGCACCACCCTGCGAACAGGGACCAATAACCAAACGATAAACTAAGTCTCATAATTAGTGTTCACTCACAATGTCAATAGTCTGAGTACTATTACACATTCAGAATGAAAGTGAAAGTTTAAGTTCAAGCAACAGACCACATATACAGCTATTATCACAATACACAAAGTAATCACAGACAGCTGCTCTTTAAAATATAACAGAGTTTATTAAGTTCTAACAATAATGATCTAGTCAACTAATATCTAAACTAACAACAACTATACATTTATGAGCACGCTATCTAAAACCAACAGACTATGGAAAGAGGGGGGAATATGTGTGTGTGTATGTGCAGTGTGTGGGTGTGTGTGTGTGTGTGTGTAGGGGGGAGGAGCGAGGGGACAGCTCAGACCACGTATGACGTAGTCTCTAACGTGGCGACGCCTCTCACGAGACCACCAGATGACTCGAGACTCTAAAATGGTGGATAGCCAAAAGGGAGACCCGGTGTCTACACGTGCCTGTAGCTACATTAGCTCAAAGCTATATGTGTGTGTGATAGTAAAAGAGGGGAGCAAGCAAACAAAACTAAATAAAACCTCCAAAAGATTAAGATTAAGATCCTCCGCACCGCGCTCGGAAAACTGTTCTCTTAGTCAGAGGAGCAAAAACAGTGGCTCTTTGTCACAGATACGGTTCTGACCTTTGACTTGATGAGAAGCAGTTCCCGAACTCACTGCGGCTGTCTCAACACGAATCACGGTAGCATGGAATGCACGGTAAGAACTCAACACTAGCAATCTCAGGGATCTTCAGTGTCGGCGATCATAAAGCATACACCACGTTATAAAAATGAACAGTACTTTAAGCAACACAAACAAAGATGAAATAAACACAATGAACTCTACTTCTTCTCTGCCCAGACTCTATTTCGCCTTACTAGTGAGTTGCAATCGTGGAGATTGTGGGGGGGGGGGGGGGGGGGGGGATCCTTCTGAGTTCGGTGGAACTCAAGCATGCGCGGCTGCATGCAGCGCAAGGGGGGAAGATAAATGCGTCTCTCTCTCTCTCTCTCTCTGAAGATACAAGCTTCTTCACTTCTGCAGGAAAACTGGTTCGCGTCCAGGAATGCGAACACACAAAGTACAAAATGATAAACAGCTGGTATATTCGTCCCGCGAATATAAAACTGTTTAACCTAGGTTTTGGTAAAAGGACAGCAACGTTGCGTTCGTGCTCCCTTGTTGACCGAGATCGTTGGAAAAGCGTGGAGCTGAGCGCGCTCCGTGGTTTTGTAAACAAGTTTGCAGCAGGACTTGGCACCTGCCCACACTGCCAAAAGTACCAATACCTGGTTTAATGACCACGGTATCACTATGCTTGATTGGCCAGCAAACTCGCTTGACCTAAACCCCAGAGAGAATCTATGGGGTATTGTCAAGAGGAAGATGAGAGACACTAGACCCAACAATGCAGACGAGCTGAAGGCCCCTATCAAAGCAACCTGGGCTTCCATAACACCTCAGCAGTGCCACAGTCTCATCGCCTCCGTGCCACGCCGCATTGATGCAGTAATTCATGCAAAAGGAGCCCCGACCATGTATTGATTGCATACTGTACATACTTTTCAGTAGGCCAACATTTCTGTATTAAAAATCCTTTGATATTCGATGATATTCTAATTCATTGAGATACACCTGTATATGAGACTGAAATCTGATTATGCAAACAGGTTTAGAATACATATTTTCAGATTCCTGTACACATTCATGAATCTCAGTATGCATTTAGAAATCATGCAAATAATAAATCTGCAAATAGTTCTGCTACAATCATGGCCTCATAGACATGTATTTACTTTAAAATCTTGCAGATTCCCTATTTGGTATCCTTATCTTGGAGTTTTCTAATCTACTACGGCATCAGCAACTCTGTCGAATGATACATATGAGTTATTTGGAGGAAAGTCTTTGGCAATAATCCTTATGTAAAATAAATAATGAATGTGTGTTGCCAGGACAGCTCACCTGCTAATCTGAATGTAGGAGGCCTTGTGTTGCTGCATGCTCACATGTTACATCAAGGCTTTGTTTGTAAATGAAGGTGACACTAAGCTTGTCAGCTTGAAAAGCAGGTTTGCACTTCAGTCTGAATGTGCAGTGTTGCGTGCGTCACTGAATGAGACACTGTGGGAAAATGAAGGGAGGGGAGGAGAAAAATAGGAGTGGTGGGGGGTGATTAAATAAAGGAAGCTGAACCAGTGACTGGCAGGAAAAAAAGAAAGTGACTGACAGCATAGACTGGTCAACTTGCTAAGGCATTCGGAATATCTTCTTGTTTTAATCTTCGGGGTTTAAAAGATGAGCTGTATTCCTGCCTCACACAGGTAAGCTACACAACTAAAATACACTGTTTAAAATGTCTCTTTAGAGAGTAACTACTCAAACTCTCATAGCTGTAGGAAATTAAGTGTGTTGTATCATATTTTTAGTAGTATGATGGTAAAAATGAGGCCCCACTGTTGAGTTAACAAGATAGCCTTACATTCACTGCAATGAGAAACACACCAACACCCTGGGATAAACATGTCAATCATTTCAAAAGGTCACGATACTGTAGGTTCAATTAGTATTGTGATATAACTGAAAAAGTATTGTTAAGTATTGTGATTGTAGACTGGCATAAACATCAATGTGTCCCTTTTTTATTCCAATGCTCCATGCTTACATCATCAATGTCAGTGTACATTTACAGTATTACATATTATGTACATTCCTTCATCTGTATTTATGCCTGTAAGTCATAAAAAATGTAATGACCTGTTACTGTCACGGGGCATGATGAGGACTCAAGCGGACAGTCAGAGTAGGGAAAAAAGGTTTTTAATAACTCACGAACAAAAACAGGTAATCCAAGGACAAAGACAAAAGACGAGGGGGAAAATCCGGCAGGACAGGACAGGACAAGGCAGGGCAGGCAGACTGGGAAACCGGGAACAGGACGAGCAAAACGGGCGGGTAGGTAGGAACACGAAACAATGATCTGGCAGTGGGTGTGTGTGAGGCAGGGGTTTAAATAGTGAAGGAGGCAGAGTGAGCAGGTGAGCGTAATGAACTGATGAGGTGAGTGTGACTGGCAGGTGCACTGAATGAACTGATTAGGTGAATGAGGAGCTACAGAAAGAAACACACAAAGACACAGAACACACAGGGCAAAGCCTGATCGCGACAGTTACGGTCTATCTCTTTTCCTATTACGGGCAAGTCATCGACTGGAAAATCACTTTTGTATACTTCTTATAGTAAAACCAAATGCTCTTATTTTTCTTCGTAATTTTCATCCTACAGGGCCTTCTTTCTTTATCCAGTTCCCTCACTCCTCCTTCATCCTTGGAGTTGAGTAGTCACTTGTTTAGGCCTGTTATGTCATTAAGGGCTTACCTGCAGATTAGCACAGCAGGAGAAATTCTTTCCCTGCCCCCTTTCCCCTCATCCCTACACTTGTTGTCAATACCGCCCAAACATATGAAAACACAATCTTTCATCCACTGGTACTTGTGGAGTCAAGCTGGAAATCCCAGAGATATGCCTGTTTGATCTTAGGTCATATTAGACTTTCACATCTGTACAACTACTGTACAAAGCTTTCTTTTAACGGTGTGGATAATACCTTGGATTGGGATCAGTTGGAAGCTATAAATGTAGACGTTGTTGGGAGAGTAAAGACTCATCTGAGCTGTGTGGTGAACAATTATACATTTCAATCAGGAGAGACAAGTGAATGATTAGTAGTTAACATTTATTATGACAGATGCTGCTTGAATGAGTTACACAGAAATTCTTTGGCACTTGAACTCGACGAGGAGATTTGTGATCGAGTTGTGATTGCCCTGAGCGGCAACAATATAACCCCCCCATGGAGTCCAGACACTGGTGGTGATAGAGGCTGATGAGGTTGACAGAATGATGAGTTGATGAAGCTGATAAATCTGCAAAGATTGGGCAGACATGGGGAGGTGGAGGGTTGCGTAACAGCAGCCTGAACGTACTGAAGGTAGAGAGACAATCATATTTAAAAGAGACAGCAGCAAGATGATAGGCTAACGATGTCCTTGTGTCGTTGTGCTATTGGCTAGAGAGACCAGCTGATCTAGACAGCTGATCATGATTGACAGCCCCAAACAATAACCACAAGGAAATGAGGAGTGTGCCTGCATGAGTGATGGCAGATGTATGGTAAATAAGCTATGGGCTTAGGCATGCAAGAGTATAGTCATCCTGTCTGAACTTACGCTAGAGCTTCATATAATGCAGATTTGACTGTCTTCCTTTGTATATAGAATTGTCAATCCAGCTCAGGACAGCAGATACCGTTTTGATATCACAAGCTTCAAGAGCGTTGTCAGAACACCAGTCTGTGTGTATTTTATGGTTATTGTAAATGGTTTCTAGTTCTGGAGACAAAGCTTCAATTAATTGCTGAAACCTTCAAATAATTTGACTGTTGACAAAAAAAGGCATCTTTGGATTCTGTTCTGCTGAAATTCAGTGAACCAGTCACGGTATTGATAAGGTTGGATAATAGACATACCACAGAATAAATGTACCCAAATGTATCCTAAATGTGTTGGGTGTGTGTTTTTTGTGTGTTCTCAGTCAAGTGGAATCTCAGATGGAGGGGACTCCAGTTCAGAGAAGAGGGAGCAAAGCCTACCAGGTACAACAGACATCTTTTATTCAAGTAGCTTTTACTTCACTTTAGTGCAGTGACCTGCCTTATTTTTCCTTGTTTAAATAGCATCACTTCTCTTCAAAATAATTTAGTTAATAAGGTTTGTGCACAGGTTGCTGCTTTAACAAGGATGTGACGTGACTCTATATGATAGCACTGTCTCAGATTTTAACTTGTGTATTTCTTTAATAACCTCAAGTTTCCATAACTTTAATAATCAATATCAAGTTTATTTTTTAAGGCCAATACAAATCATTAAAAATCTCCTCCCTGCACCAGATTTTCCCTGAAGCCAACTTGAATGAAGAGTCAGATTCCAGCTCCTACCCTGAAGACTTTCTTTACAGGAGGGAGCGTCTTCCCTCTATAGTTGTGGAGCCCACAGAGCACACTGAGTTGGAGAGCGGCAAGCGCTGTCCGACTCGATGCCTAATGAGCAATAATGTAGAGGAGGAGGACAGTAGTGCTGACCACTCAGACGGATCTGTCGATGGAGAGCAGCAGGAGGACGTTGGGATGGAAGAAGGGTAAGAACCAGAGTGTCATAATCGGTCCCCACAATTAATCACAGTCTGTCAGGGTTAAAATGATAGCTGTTTGAGGACTGTTTGATGCTAGCAATATTTTGTGTTGCAGTGACATAAAATGACAATGTGGTGGTATTACATTTGATTCTGCCTTTCAGAGATATTTTGACAAATTATCCCAATATTTTCGCTATCAAGGGACTTCAAGGCTATACATTTGCATTTAAATTCAATGCACATTTGCATTGAATTAAAATGGAATTATAATTCAAAGAAGTTTACAGATTTACTGAAACCCATCCGTATCCAATGTACTTCCTGACTGTGTATTTCCATTTCCACTGTTGAAGCTTGGTTGCGAGGAAGTCTTCTATTGAACCGTCTCAGAGTCAACGGCCCCTCTCCCGGCTAACCCCACCTGCCTCCCCAACTCCCCCTGAGGCTGCCCCACCCTGCCTGAGGAGCTGAACCAGTACATCCAGTACGGACTGATAGCACTGCAGTTCACCTGAACTGTGTGTAACCTTTAAAATGTGTAACCTCTGCATGTCTGACTTTCCCAATTAAAGAGAAACCCTTTGGAAAGGTTGAGATAACTACACATGTAAAACTATTTGCACTAACTATGGTCCATTTAAAAAAATTAATACTAAGCTGATTCCAGTACTGCTATCTTGGATTGATACTTCTAGATTAATATAATCTATGGTTAACTTCTGCAGTTTGCTGGTACTGTATCTAACACTGTGGACTGAAGGTAACCAGAGACTGTAGCTACAACCTCCAGGACTTTCCCTTTGTCTCACAAATCTCAGCCCAAATCAAATAGGCTATGGTTAACGACAACCAGGGCCAGTTTACTAAATATAAGCATGAAAGCCCGGCCCAGGCCCACTGTTATAGTTGAAGTGGCCTATATGGGTGTTTGTGAAATAAATACTTTAGGAAGACTGTCACAATGGTCAAGGTGTAAAATCCTCTTAAGTGGAACATGTTGGACACTACAGTTCTAAATTCAAGCAGCCGGCATCATTGAAAAGATTTACTGCAACAGTTATAGACCTGATTCTCAGATACGTGTGCAGTCCCTTAAAAAAATTAAACATTCATACAGGGAAGTCACATTATTGTCAACATACTGTACAGAAACAATTACAGTGATTAACTGATATCTATCTTTTACTAAAATGTTGCTGGATATAACAACTTTATAGGTTCAGCCCTATTTCAAAAAGGTGAAAAGAATATTGTAGCTGCATGAGAACATCAGTGTTAATTGTTTTTACAACCAAAGTTGTTTGGTGTGCTGCTTTTTCGTCCTAAAAATATTTAGAAATTCTTATATTATATGAATATTTAATAGTTCCCGAATTACAACAAAACATTTTAGTTTTTCACAAATGCAATATCATCATGTCCTTGTCATGCCTGCTTTGTTAACTTGACTTTTGTAAGGATGAGTATGATGAAAGTTATTTGCTACTGATATGAGAAACAATAGTGATAGCATAGGCCTATGCCCCCTTCCTTTATGTACTGCCAGGTTAGTCTGGATAGATATTGTACAACAATAAAGTTGCTTTTATCCCTCTATGGTTCTCATGCAAAGGTTCCAGTATTTCCCACAGGATTATGTCAGACTTTGGTGGGGGGACCCCTGTCACTCTTGCGGGGTCCGGGGTCATGTTTCCCCAGAAGAAAATTTTGTAACATAGAAAGTTAAATGCATCAATCTGGTTTACTTCAAGAGCAAAATTAAAAAGGATGGATGAAGACTGATGAAGAACTTTATTGTCTTGTAAAAAATGTTGTGCTCTTGTTCAGGTAGTGGATTCAGGTAGCTAAGTATGTGTAGGCTACTCAAATACTGTACTTAGGTACAATTTTGTGGAACTTGTATTTTACCTGAGTATTTCCATTTTATGTAACTATATACTTCTAGTTCACTACATCTCGGAGGGAAATATTGTACTTTTAAATTCACTACATATATTTGACAATATCAGTTAGTTACTAGTTAGGTAACTTTTTGAATCCTGATTCAGATTAATACAAAATGTAAATCAACTAATAAACTATGATGTATTATATATATTAGTATAAGGCCTCCAAAGGAGGCTCCTACCGATTGATCCAGGAGGAGAAATGCGGATTCCGTCCGGTCGTGGACAGTACCAGCTCTTTACCCTCGTCTGTTGGAGGGGTAATGGGAGTTTGCCCATTCAGTCTACATGCTTTTTGTGGACTTGAAGAAAGCCTATAACCATCTCCATGTCCAGGACATTTATTAGTATTTTCACACTGTGCTCTATAAATAATCTAATCATGAACACAATGGTTGTATAAATATAAATGATGATGACACAGTAAAAGAAGCACGCCCTTAAAGTATGGTAAACGAGATGCTTGGAGAGCAAAAGTTAGATAACAGTGGATTTTCAAACCATGTCAGTGGGCATTAGTATAAATGATCTGTCTAGGTCTTCTACATGAGAATCAGGTTAAATGTTACAATGAATGCTTCACACTAAAATCTAAAGTTACAGAAGAGCTTAAAATGAAAACAGTGTTAAATTAAAGTGTTCAAGTAAAAGCAAATGACTACTGTTTTGTTAACTTTCATGTAAGTCCAAATACTATCAGCAGGACACTGCAGGGAGTTGAACCCCATCCCAGTAAACTGACAGTCTGTTATGTTACAAAAACTGAAGAGCATTCACACACATTCAATTTCTTAATGATCTTAACAGGCTTATATTTAGGGCTGCAACTAACGATTATTTTAATAATCGATTAATCTGGCGATTAATCGATGAATCGGATATTAATGGGCCAAAAAAGGCGAGTGAATAAAAACGTGTCTTTAGTCTTGCAAACTATACGACCCCTGCTTTACTACTGTTATTAACGAGCTAACGCTAACTTGTCATGGTTGTCAAGCTGGATAACGAGTAAACACCAGCACCAGAAGAGCTGCTGGAGGGACGTTACGTTCCTCACTTCAAAACGGAACAAAAGTAGGATTCTGTAGTGACTTACCCTGCTGTTGAACTCTCTTCCTCCTCATCAAGGACTCCAACATGTTTACGTTTTAGGTGCTGAATCATCACCGCGGTGCTCCCGTGCCATGCCATGTCGCTTTTGCATATCTTGCAATTAACACACTTTTTCGATTAACTAGTGACTCTAGTTTGAAGAACGTGAGACAGCAGTCGCCAGTCCTCTCTGAGATATTGTGCTGTTATAGTCACATAGGAATCCACTGCGCTTGACGTCCACGCATCGCAAGTTAATGCAACTAGACACCCACAATTGGGCCGCGAGCGCCACCTAGAGGGCAGCAAAAAACTTTCAGTTTTGCACCTGTGGGCCGCGGGACTGCATAAGTTATCAATTGAAGACACCAGAGATATTAGTTATCCATTAGACGCTCAGTTACAATATAGCTTCCCACCACCTGGTGGCGGTAATGCGTCATTCAGTTGTTTAACAAGCTCCAATAAGCAGAAGACGACACTCAGCTAGCCGCTAGCCTGTAGCGAAAGTTATGGATACGTTTTTAAAAAGAAAAAATGAAGACGACAGTGGTGCCATACCCCCCAAAAAGTCGAAATGTGTGCGCAAGTACAATCCTGACTTTCTTAAGTACGGCTTTGTGAACGGAGGCAACGAGGCAGAGCCGAGGGCTCAGTGTGTGGAATGTGGGCTAATGCTACCAAACGAAGCACTGAAGCCTTCAAAAATAAAGCGACACCTAGCGCCAAAACATCCAACGCTCGTGGGAAAGCCTGTTGGGCTTCTTGTTGTGTATACAGGTTTACATACACATGATAAATAAATGTCTTTGTGATCATGACATTGTATCATCTCATTTATTTGACAAGGGTTTTGCCTGTTCAACTCCGCGAGGACGCCGGCGTCCTCGATCCCCTCCCCTTCCGTTCCTACGGCTTGCTTGCGCAAACTACGTCACAAAACATGGCCGTGTTTGGTATCCCAGCATGCCCAAAATCCTCATCTTTGCAAATAAATCATCGATTTTCTTTCATTTCTTATGGATTTTTCACAAAAGGAGCCCAAACACACACGCTCCAAAGTCGCCATAACCGCTGCAAGTCAGATCTTGCAGCATTTCGACGGAAAAAGACACATTACAGACCCGACAATGTGCTAGTGGATGTTACCATGGAGCTAGTGGCTTCAGCAAACGCTAGTACTTATAGTACAAACCTTATCTTCCTCTTACATAAGCCGTCAACCAACGTATAACCTTGCGTTACTGAGCTACCCGCATACTCGATCGTGTGCTCGGTCACAGCCTTTACGCACAAAGTCCGCTACTCACACACCACGTCTTCGACCATATATACATAGATTTTGCAATTTGCAAAGGCTAAAAATAAAAGGAAAATAATATAATATCAAAATATAAAGGGAGAAACACCTTTAGTGTGTCAGAATATCATTTGGTTACCATGTGTCTATTTGGGTCTCCAAATATCCTTTTAGAGCTCCGCCTGGATCTCTTCATGGAAGAAACACTGTAGAATGGTCAAACTTTGTCAAATCTTCTTCAAATTTGAGGCAGTTGTTCACTGATAGTGTAGTTACAGCCCTATACTGTCCTTTACCTGTACAGATACAGCCACAGGCAGTTATTTATACTGAAAGATACTTTTTTATTTTATGCGGACAAAAATCTTCAATTTATACTGACTCCAAAGGCCCACTGCTCTGTTTCTGTATGACCTACAGGTTTTCTGACACTTTTGATGCATATAGTCAGAGTGGTTCAGAAGCTACAGCCATTTTAATTTGGGTATGTCATTTTAGGCGGTTTTGCACCAAAATAGGGGTGGAGTTGAACAGGTAACAATATAGTTATTGAATACAAATCAAATCAAGAGTGAGATCAATTAGTTAAACTAATAGTGTTAATATTTGAATGGGCCCCGGGACACTACTTGAAAAGTTGCGCCCCGAGGTCAAAAAGGTAAAGAACCCCTGATCTGGACTGAAAAAGCAATTGATTAGATTCTTCAGGTAATTTTTTTTTAATAGTTTATATAATAAAAGGTTGATACTTGGCGTCCGTGTATCGATACAATATCGCCACGCAAAATATCGCGATACTATGCTGTATCGATTTTTTCCCCCACCCCTAGTATACAACGGTGTAGTCGCCACTCTGACCATCCAGCTGCGTTGATTTGAATGGGAATGGCCTGAACAACCTTCTTAACCCGAGCGAGGACCATTTGGGGTTCCAGCGAGAACGTTTAGCGAAGAGAGTGTCGTAGAATGCACTTTTCAGAAACAAATATAATGAATGTTACACACATGTTATATACCGAGTTAAAGAAGAGATTCTGGGCAACAATATCCTGCAAGCCATGTTACACACTCCAAACACAATTCTACACAACTAATGAAGCTCTAGCGCAAGTTCAGATAGGAAGACTATCCCTGCACGCTTATGCTCGTAGGCTCTTCTCTCATACTGCTCCCTCACTAGCAGCACATTCTCTATTCCGGCTGTCACTGTCAGAGGTGTCATAGACTCTATCAGCTGTTCAACAGCTGGGCGCTCCCGGCTAATAGCGCAGTGTCACACCCTCTTCGTTAGCCTATCAGCTTGCCGCTGTCTCCTCTTAAATGTGCTGTATCCCCGCCTCCAGCTTCCTGCTGCTGTTTCATGCGACCCTCCTCCTCCCCAGCCCCATCCATTTTCACAGATGCAGTACTCCATCAGCAGCTCCAGCCAACTCCAGCAGCACCACTAGCCACCACCACCAGTAGCTATGTCCCAATTCAGGGTCTGCATCCTTCGGAGGCTGCATTCGTAGACCGGTTGCGTCACAGCGCTGCGACTAGGCTGTCCCATTTCGCATGTTTGTTGAAGACTCCTTCGAATGCAGCCGACGAATGCAGCCTTCTGCCCCCAGATTGGGAGGACACATCTGATGGATCCTTCGCGGCCCACCATATCCCAAGATGCATTGCGTGCCGGTGAAGATTTTATTTGAACCAACATGGCGGCGATTGATGCGGGAGCCGGAGAAGCGGCAGGATTCACTTTTAAATGTAAGTATTGGGTTTCAACTCACTCGAATGTCACCGATACTAATTTTAAAGCAAAATAAGAGATCTTATAACATCACATGTTTGCTAAAGTGATCCGTTAAGTTACGTGATGTTAGTAACTGACAAGCTAGCTAACGTTAGCCGCTGCACTATTACCCTGTGCCGGGGTCTGCTTGCATCCGACCGTAGTTAGCCTTGTAAAGTAACTTTTAATAACTTCACTTTCAAACCTCAGAGGTTGAATAATATCTTACTGAGTTTGTGATGATTTTACAGATGATTTATACTTTATATCATGTACATAAACGGACCAACGTGAGCTCAGGTAGACAGGTTGTGAACCTGAAATATCACTTTAAGTCCGGTAACGTTACAAACTTTGAGATTAATTACACGAATACACTGAATTTGAGTATTTTGCTAATTCTGTTCTTGTTTTGTGACAGAGAGCCAGGAGCTGAGGAGAGAACGATGGACAAACATTCAGCAACCATGGCTTGAATTAAGACATTAGTCCATTTGTAATATCTCCATTTGACCATCATGTACTTAAGGTTAGTTACATTAGGTTGGCATACCTTGCATAACTGCATGAACCCTTACGGCACAACACAATTCTGTACATTTTTGGTCATTACCTTACTCTGATGACTTGCACTGAATGGAATTGGCCAGAGTTGCATAATCCGGAGAGTAGCTGCTGGTAGCCCGCCTCAAGCACACTTCCAAATGATCATCAGTCATGGTGGAACGGTGTTTGGACTTAATGTTCTTCATGTGGGAAAAGGCTGACTCACATAAATATGTAAAGCCGAATAATGCAGTCAAGAAGGGATCACATTTCCTCATGTTTGGGTACTTTTCCTCTGTGAGAAAACTGTCCATGAGCCCTGGACTTCAGCTGAATGTCAGCTTGCAGTGTCAAAATCTCATCCTCCACTCCAGACGAGTTCAGGTGAAACAGCGTTGCAATTTTTGATGCATGTGAATCAACCTCAATACCTTCCCGAAATGTGCAGCACATAAGTGTAGCAACTGGCTCGAGTAAAGCAAAGTCTCGAAAGCGTTTGTCAAACTCTGACAGACACTTGTCAATCTGCTCTCTGTAGCGCGCACTGTCAAGTTACGCACACGCCTTCCGTTGAGTCTCCAGTTCTGACGCGAGGTTTTGGAAGTTTCCCAAATCATGGCGCTGCAGCTTTAGCTTCTTTAGTAGAAATAAATTGGAAGGCTAACTAATTAGCTCACCGGAGTTTTGCAGTAGCTCGCACGGTTGACCGCGCATACGTGGTGACCCGTGTGTTAGAAAATCAAGTGTCAAATGCCATGAGGAAATCAAATTTTTTTTTGAATGGCATGCGATCTACCTCCAAACAATTTCCGTGTAACTGATGAACGCTTCATCTGTCATAATAAATGTTAATAACTACTAATCATTTACTTGTCTCTCCTGATTGAAATATAATCAACTAGAAGATGTACCACAATATCACGTATTTTTCGCCATGACTCGGCGAGCTACGCACTCCGGACAAAGCTACGAACACAAAGCTAAAAGCTAACACGGACAACAAATACATCAGAAAGCACGAGAATTCGACACAGATTCTAGAGATATCTTCAGAATTTCTTTCCGTGAAACCATTACAGAGCTATGAGCAAACAAGCACCAGAACCACAAATCGCTTTATCAATAATAATCATAAATGCACCATACCGTGAGCTGATTTCGTGAAGAGAACGGATAAATTCCCGGTTATTTCCATTCAAATATGTGTTCGACGTATATCCTGTTTGTCATTGAACTGTTTCCTTGAAGAAAGGGGGGTCAATCTAGTTTAGGGGAGCTGGGGGTAGGGATTTTACTTTCGGCATATCGGATTTTACGCTTCGCGAGGGACGGCGTGGTTTTGATTCTGACTGGCTAACCATTCTGTCAATCAATACCATGTTATCCCGGCTCAATTCTATTTACTCTGACGCGTCGAAGGAGGGTTCATTCACTGAAATCGACCAATGGGCTGCTGAGGTAGGTCTCCACAGACACAGAGAAACTGCAGTCAGACGAGACAGTTCCATGGATCACAGACACAAAACAGGGCTCAGATAGGATTCAGGCTCTCAAAATGAAGCCAAACTGCTGTATTTGGTTAGATTGAACACTATTAGTGATAAAACAAGTGAAATATATAGTTATACAGTATATAAAATTACAATGGAACAGCTGGTTCCAAAATGACAATTTCGTGACCTCGCCTGACATCTGTACTAAAACCTCTCTAATTTTGTTCTGCTTCACTTTATCAAAGTCAAAATTTGCAGAGAGACTGTTCACATGTTGTGCTATGATTTGGGAGAGTTTTAAACTTTCGTTAGCATCATTCAAAAGAGATAATCATGCTTTCAGTGCTTTTTTTTTCAGGCGAACCTGAAACTTTTCAATTTGAGCTGTGTGCCATCTTCATTTACTCTTAACCAGTAACATATAGACTATTTACACATCTGAACAAATCTCACAAGTGTTACCTTTATTATAACATGAAAAGTATTGAAATAGACCTTGTAGTTGCAGAAATACATTCTTTTTAGTATGGGTATGCCATTTTCGAGCAGAGGTCTAAATATAGGGCTAGGGTTAGAAAGGTTGAACAAAAATATTGAATATGTCAATAACACAATGAAAATATAAAGAATTATTTTTGATCCTTCATTTTAATTATAACAGCAAACATAGTGCAGGAAAAGTATTTTGCATTTAAAGCTATCGTTAACAACAAACTGATGAATGAAGACAAAAAAAAAGTGGAACACAGTTGAATACAAATTCAAAAATTACTTAAAATTAACAAATGGTCTTTTCTTTTTTATGGAACAGATGTAGTTCAAAATTGGAAAGAGCCCTACATGTAGTATGCAGGGGTTGAGTACAACACATAGGGGTTGAGTTTTCTGCCTGCTGGAGCAAAGCTGCTGTTCTCATGGGCCTGGCGGCGGTAGTACCTGCGGAGGGCAGGACTGCCGGGGTGGCACTGTCTCACATGGAGGAAGTACTCATCAGGGCGGCTTGAGGTGTAACCACAATCCTCACACACAAAGATCTTAGAGCGTCTTTGGCGGTAGGCATACTGTTGGTGAACGCTGTGAATCTTCCTCATATGGGACTCCAAAGAGCAGCGCTGTGTGAAGGCTTTCTCACATAGGTCACACTTGTAGGGACGGATGCCTGCAGCAGGGAGAGACAAAACAAGTTTTTTTTCCTGTGCATGTTTGTGTGGATCGCAGGGTGTTTCTCAATGTCAAGGAAGGATCCTTCTACAACTGAATTCCAAGGATGCTACGTCATCGAATCCTGACAAAGGACTGTTCCAATGTCCAGGATCATTCAAACGAGTCCTTCATTTAGAGGATTTTGAAGAATGCATATGTGTATCCTCCACGTTTCTAAAACACCCTAAATCCTATGCGCACTATGCATTTCCTGTCCACATAATTGGAAACGGCAAATTTGCAAGTAAACTTTAAGTTATTTCACCTCAGCTGTCTGCCAAAATTTCTGAGCAAATTATAGGTACGAAATTGTCAATCCAGTTGCTGAATCTTCACTCATATTAGATCTACGAGACCTAATTCAGAAGTTTGTTACGACTTTCGTTGCGCAGCAACAGACTTCTAATTTGAGCTATTAATAGGACTGAGGCGGTGCACCGGCAGCGGCAGGGAAAGGACAGTGTGTAGAGAATAACTAGTTGCATTAAAGCTATATTTCGACCAACCTACAGTGAGCAACTGTTGGAAGTCGACTGACAGGGGTCCCTAATAGGCGGACCGCGGTCCGGATCTGGACCCAGACGTCGTTGTATCCGGACCCAGGACCTAAAACCGATAGATAATTGAGAATTATTCAATTTTGACAGAGCGCCTCTATTTTAACCGGAGCAGCTTTTTCAGCCTTTATGGCACTTGTTGAGCGGTGCAGCGGTTTTATACTTTGTACTTCCTGATTTGAACGTCTTCAGGCTCTTTCCTCACAAGATAAGGTAACTTCATATAATCTATTTATTCGTTTTTGTCAAAACAGCTTCAATGACAAAATCAAATATTTGATAAATAAATAAATATCCTCTGTTTTCATGTTTATTTTTTGTTCCATCTTTAACCCTTAATGTTTCTGAGTAAATGGAATATTCCAGGCTGAACACACGTGATCCGTCCTCTTTGTTTACCTTTTTTTTTACGTCTCCATGCATCCACTGGTTACCCCTTGTTTAACATCACATTGCAATGATTTGTGGGTAATTCCCTAAGGCTAAGTCAGCATACCATGCTGACTTACGGAAAGGGTTCATAAAGGGCTCAAAATGTCTGCAAGAGAGCCCTCAAACACTTGACGATTTGACAGTGGGACATCCCTAAACCCTCACGGACTTCGCGGGAGCGCGCCTCAAAGTCCGTGAGTCCGTAAGGGGGGACATTGGGATTTGGCCAATGAGAATAATTACGTGAGTCAGAGAAGTTATTTCACATGACGTTCTCCAAAGAGAGAAAAGTGGTCAGAGAGACCAGAGTCTTTAACCAAGAATGAACAGACTCTTATAGGTTAATTCTTCCCACGGACAGTTTAAAACCAGTGTGTCTCATATGTTCAGAGACCGTGACGATTATTAAAAGCAGTAATGTGAAACGCCACTACGAGACAAAGCACAACTGTTTTGAGCGAACATACCATCTCACATCTGAAATGAAGTCACAGAAAATAAACCTAAGAGCCCAATATGATCAGAATCCTAACACATTAATTCACTTCACAACAATGATGTTAACAGAGAGGATAGAGCTGAAACAAGTGATTTAGAAACCACAGATAAAGTCCATGCTCACAACTTTCTCTTTTTAGATGATGAGAAAAATATAATATTGTGTCTTTTTTGATTGACATCACTTCACACCTGAATGAACTGAATTTAAAGCTGCAGGACAATTCAGTGAAATTCATTTTTCAAAAGCTTTCTGTTATGTCAGTTATTCTTTAATCCAGCCCTTATTTTACTTGAAATGAGAAGAACAATTATTTATATATTTCTATGTATTATTTTTAATCCATCCAGTTAAATTTGAAAACTGAGAATAATAATTGTTAAAATATAATTGATGAGTACTTTCTTTATTTGATTTGACAGTTGTTGACTACACAGAGACGTTACTAGTACTAGGCTTCTTGAATATACAGTATATATATATATAGCACTAAATAGTGCAAGTTAGATATTATTGGAAAGTTCCAGACCTTTGCCCAAGGAGATTTTCTCAATCTGGACCTTTTGGAATTTTAATTGAATACCCCTGGACTAAACTAACCAAGACGGAGTTTTATTTTGTTTTTGTCGACTTTGAAAGAAGTAACAGTCTGCAATGTAAAATTGCTGTGTTTTTCAATGGAGCCGGTAGGTTTGAGGAGAGCATGACAGCTGTTTCTTTACACATCCAACTTAATTTTTTTAATGATTGTTGGAAAAATAGCATGCATTATAGGTCTAAACTAATATATATGGCTGGACCGTGCATGGTCAATTTGCTGAATTGTAGCCACATTTTTACACAGTAATAGTGCTACCATCTATAATATGAATTCATGGAAGTTTCTGACCTGTGTGTGTTCGCATATGCCTCTTGAGGTCGAAGGTATCGTTGAATCCTTTGCCACAAAATCGACAAGGATGTCTCTTCACCAAGCTGTGGCACTTCAGGTGTCGAGTCAGCATGCGCTGCAGAGGGAATATCTTGTGGCACACTGAGCACACAAAGTCACCTGATCCGGGGGAGGAACGGGGATGGGGCTGGAAAGACAAAAGTGCTTGATGAATATGACAATATGGGTAAGGCATCAGCATCAGGATTTTTCACTTACAAGGAACAATTTCTTGTCTGAATAATTATCAATCCACACTATGTGCCAAGCATTCCTATGTAAGCCCAGTATTCATATTAAATTATGTTTGACCTATTACGCTTTGACCTATTACACCCTGCAGTGGATATCAGGCTGTGCCCTCTGACAGGCAACACCATTCTCTAACTGTGATCTTATGTTGTTTGAAGCTGCCTTAACTCGGCAGCTAGACACAGCCTACTGCGGGCGACTGTGGCTCATCGACATGGACTAGCGGACCGGGGATCGAACCGCAGATCCTCTGATTAAAAGACGACCCTGCTCTACCACTGAGCCACAGTCGCCCCATTGTGTAGCATTGTGATGCCTATATCCAACTGCTGTCCCGCTGTAGGTTTAAACTTTGTAGTTTAGAAACATATCTGAATGTCTGAATAAAAATATTCCAGAATTTGTCCTTTGACTGTGTCTGATACTTTGAAGTACTCTATTGCCCCCCACAGTACACTACGTGGAACGGAACAAAATGTATTGGCTATTATCTAAGAATTCCACATGCAAGCCTCTTCATTCCCACTTTGCTGACTGAATTTGATGCTATGTCATGGTGTGCTCCAAGCATCCACAAAATCCTGGTATTCCGGCATTCTGCACTGAGGTGTCGATTAGCTTATTCCTTTCTAACTAGACAATCTCTGTGCCACTACACTAAATTACGGCACACCATCAGACCAAGGTATGCCCAACAGGATTGGCTGATGCTGACGTTGCTCACCAAATTACCATTTCTTTCACAATTACCCTCTTTCAAAGTGAGGGCTGAAACATCCGTTAGATGTCCTCTTACCCCAATAGTGAATTATTTAGTGGTGACGCTAACTCCCTGTCCCTGCATCTGGATGCAGCTTTACTTAGTAAGCCTCTAAAACCCTCTTTCAGAGTTCCACAAGTCCTTACTGAATAATGCCTTAGCAAAACAGCTTCCATAGCTCCTTCCTTTTTTCTTTTTCTTTTTAAAGGCTTTCTGCTTTCTTTAAAATTGCCAATTTAGCTTTAACGTCATTCTGCAGCAGATTCAAGTCCTCTGTCTTGCTATTTGTAGCCCTCCTCCACTGCCTCCAGAGTTGCCTTCACTGTCCCAACGAGTCAGTCGATCTCCAGTTACCACTTTGACTTTACTACCTCTAAAACTACCATTTGCCTACTCTAAATCCATGCCATATTCATAGATTAAATCCCCCATCTTCTCTGACTTATTTTTAATTGTCCCTTTCAGCACCTGAATAAACAGTTGCCCATATGCCCTTCATTTTAGCCCTAGGCCATTATATTTTGGGTGTCTGCCCATCACTCCTGTCTTTCCTTGGCTGCCTACTGTCCCCTCTCTCCTGCCGTTCAGACTTCCTGCTTTCTTTTTAGTAGCAGGGATGTTGTTAACCTCGTGAACTTTGGTTACTAACCTGACGCTAGACTTAACACTCATTTAAACTCTATCTCCAGTTGTGTTTCCTCTATCTTTTATGGCTTCCACTGAAGTGCTCTCCCTGCTTGTTGGGAATTTCGTCCCATGGTCAATAGCCGGGCTTTTTGCCATCCGGCCATGGATTGCCAGCCCATATTTTCCTGTCCAGTCCATCTCCTCCAGTCAGCTGTCTTTCCAGTGTGTTAGCTGCTCTATTCACAGCCATCACTAGCTTATGCCAGTTATGACACTCATCAATACACAATAAAAAAGTAGGTAGGGTGAGCATATTCTGATATATATGGAAGCCCAGTCAACTTGCTATATTATAAGAATGACACTACACTTAAGAAGAAAATGGGACCTATAACCTTTGCTCTGTGAAGTCCCAGTGTAGTGGGATGGTATACGGAGCCCCGGAGCATAACTGTGGACCAGTCCAGCCTGTTGTCAGCCCCTGGTCCTCCTGATCCTGCCAAAGGTACTGACACTCTCATTCCTGCTGTCCCACATCCTAAGGTGACTGACTGAGCCACAGTTGAAGGCTGTTGGGTGTCAGGACAGCAGGGTGTCTGCTCCATAGAAATTTCATTAACTTTAAGGCACAAAAGGAAACAATTGTTTGCTTAATAAGTGAATTAACAAGGTCAAATTAATTACATAAAAATACATACATACATATAAAAATACATGAGACAGCTTAAGAGGAATAAACTAACTTGGATGTTACTGCTTACCTTTGACAGTTGAAAAAGCTATCTGAAGATACTTCTAATTCTTACCTAGTGTATTATCTTCTTTCCACTCAAGCTGTTCTGGCTCTTTCCATTGCCATGCTCCACATGCCCCACGTTTCTTTTTCACAAGGAAAGACCTCGGCATCCTTTGAATTTTATCCGTCTTAGTTCTCTTTTTCTTCTACTTCTGTTGATCTTATATCTCACACTCAACCTCTGATCCTTGCAGCCCCACCACTTTTAGTTGTGTGGACCAATCTAGATATCACCTTACCTCCAATCCTTACATCCAAGCCTCATCAGTCAACAACCTGCACCTACAGTATGTCAGCAAAATCACAGTGCTAATTTCCATAACACTCTCTGGGAAGAGTTGGAAGGTTTGGATCTCGAGAGAAGGGGGGGGTGAGAGGCTCAGTATTTTGACTTATGTACACCTGTGTTGATTGTGCGCATGCGTCATTTTAACTGGTCCCCACTGGTTTTGCATTTCAGGTAGTGAGAATCCGGAGAGCTTCGCATTCAAGTGGCCCTTGGCATGCAAATTTTAGCCCCGGACCAAGCCCTGGCCCTGGACAAAGGGGACGGTTTGAGTAACAGGAGCAAGTACAGAGGAGCCACAGCCTTAACTGCTAGGTAAATCAGCCCTTTCTCTTTTTAGCCTCTTTCTGTTGCAATTGTTTGGTGGGATTACAAAGCTTTAAAAAACCGCACAAAGGCCATTCACACACATATTTAAGTACTTGCTGTCAGTTGACAGTGTTCTTTACATGATTGCAAATACATGATGGTACTTTCCATCTTGATGTGTTGTTCCCTGCCACTGGCCCAGTGCATGCTGGGATAGGCGGAACTGAAAAGGGTGGTATAGAAAACGGAGGGATTGATGGATGTATTACTTTTATTTCCATTGAAAAGTTCTGCCAATGAACAACACATTTTGAAAGAAAACTCCACAACCATGTCTAATTGTCTGCACAGTCAGTGCATGCTTCGGAAGAAAATGAACTGCACGCATCTTATTTTACTGGACTCTGCATGGCAAATACAAATGCAACTCGAGACTAAACCCCATCATGCAAATAGTAATAGAGGTCACTCCAAGAACATCAGGAGGATCATGTACAAACTGTACGGTAGGATAAACACACTTCTGTCCTGCATTACTGCTGTATTTAGCCAATGTATGTCCCATATTTCAGCTGTGCCATTCAGTACAATATGGACAGTAAATAATATAAAAAATAAACCCAGTTGCTCCTTTAAAGTGCTGTTCAAAGCTCACTGGGGAAGTCTCTTTTTGTAGCTCACTGTATATGGGTCTTCCGACATCACATTATCATTAACAGTTCATAATATTTACAAAATGAATTTGTGTATGTCTTTAGATGAGGTAATTAAATGTGCCTTTTGATAATAAATCTCTTAATACTGTGTGATATACTGTATGGTATGTAGTGTTACCATTTCCTAAAAGGCCTGCTAAGACTGTTGTCTGTACTGTGTGTTGTTGCCCTCCAGAGCTGCACTCTAACTGTATGCAAAACAGCAGCCTGTGTGCTGCAGCATGGAAATTAAATGGTAAAAAGGTAGCTTCAGCATTTCTTTGTGCTAGACTAAAAACTGGCCCTGTCACCTGTCTAATTTCAAGCTTTTTGTCCACTGACTCAAGTCTTAGCACTGGACACTGTGAGCTATGTCTTCTTTTGATAGTGACGTGCTGTATTTACTGAGACGATAAATAAATACATTCAGTTGATGATTTCATTGACAGTCACCACTGTCAGTCTTGGCAAATGCTGATTCAACTATATTTAACATATTTGCACAATTCAATGAGCTCTGGGCATCTACAATGGCCTGACAGAGGGTTTTGTTTGTTTGTTTTGCTTTAGGTAAATGTGAACACACTTGACTAACCGTTGATGTGTTCTTGCTTGTCACTGCCTTGTTGCCTCTTACAGATAAAAGTCAGTGTGAGTTGATTTGTTACTGCTATTCTTTAGTTGTATTTATTGTGTGTATTCTGTAATAGATAACATTAAAAATAAACAATGATAAGTAAATTTTATTTCAGAGGCTAGATTGTGAGATTACATCAACAGCTGTATTCACAGCTGAAAATGAGTGCAGTTCTCTGAAATCAGGCTCGGCAGATCTGAATGAGAAAATAAAGTTATTTTAAAATCACCCAGATTTCCTTCATATTTTGGGGAATGAGAACTCCCAGTGTGTCGTGCTTGCCTTGTCTGTTTTATTTATTGCTGTGCTTTTAATCAGCCCGACATGTCATACCCCTTCTTACATATTTCCAGCCTGCCTCTTCACTGTCAAACTGTTCAAAAAAGGGGAAAATGGCAAAAAAAAAAAGAAAAGAAAATAAATCACTGTCCTGGTGTGTGTGAACTAGATGCAAGTTGAGCATGCATGTATATGTTCATGTTGAGGGTGGGAGGCAACATAGAATGTCCTCTAGATGGGTTGGCGACCTAATCCCATACTCCACCCACTCTCCGAGCTGCAAACACATGAATGAATGTTTGTACACAGCAGGCACATTGTCCAAGACTTTATAAATTACATTGGACCTTCTCTTCTCATGAATTTTGATTAAACTGTTTTTCAATAGCTGTTGTATCACTGGCTCAATCCTCCTAAGGCTGGCTTCGACAAACTGCCTATTGAACTCAGATAAGAAGCTTTCTCCGAGGTATATCATCCCCAAAACTAAAGGCCCTTCTGGTAACACTTTATAATAACTACACGCTATGAAGCATTAGTTAAGTATGAGTAAACACTTAATTTATCATTTATCAAGCATTGTTCCTACATTAACACTCATTAGTATGCAATTCATAACAACAGTTATAAACGTTTTAGTCTTGATTAATAAGCTCGTCTATTATGTGTTTTGTGATTGTGTTTTCACTTTATAAATGATGGATTCCCCATTTGTAAATGAAGCATTATATATATTACAAACCAATTATTAAGGAGTTGTAGATGATTAATAACATCATTTATAAAGTGTTAGTAAATGATTAAGAACTTATTTAGATATTCATACATTTATATATATATATGTTTTAGATATGCACTAATGGTTAGGAACTATGTTAATATATGCTTTATAAATGTGTATTAATACTGCAATTCATAATTAATTTAGGTAGTTAGTAGTCTTACCTCATCTAAAGTAAGGACTATCTATGCCTTACAAAGCATTTATAAATGACATTGAAAGGCCATCAGTGTCTCAAAACCCACAAAAGTCTCAGTTACCTTCTCAACAGAAAAGTCAAATAAGACACAACACAAAGTGATCAAGAACATATCAATATTTATTGCAAGATGCAAACAATGTACTCGTAAATACATGAGGTCCCACAAAATACTTAACTAATGACTAGTAACTACCTGAATTAATTATGAATTGCAGTATTAATACGCATTTATAAAGCATATATTAACATAGTCCCTAACCATTAGTGCATATCTAAATCCAGTGGTGGGCCGTCAGGGCCAGCAAGGCCTTCTCTGCTGGCCTAGACAGAATCACAAAGTTATAGCTATTTTATAATTTAATTAATTTTCATAAATACACTACAAGTATTCTAAATATTTTTTCCCATTAGCTTATTATCTCATTGCACAGCTACTGTCTTCCTCAGTTGCGCTGGAAGCGCAGCTTGTTTTAAGTAGAGCTTTTATCCAATCAGATTTCACACCTATGCTGTCTCTAAGTAAAAAAAAATCTGCCCGGAGGCCTTGAGACTTACAAGTGAATCCCTTTGCAGTTTAAGTAAATGGGGACGATATTGTTGATTGTCATAGTCTTCAACCAATCAGATTTTTAGTTTGACATGTTGGACGTATTCTTTGACGTGCCAGAGCTTCTAGCTGGCCTACAAGTACGTCAGCATTAACATGTGGTTTGATTGGTCAGTGGGCTAGCGTGACTGTTGTGAAACTAGCTAGCAGAACTTTGTATTAGTAAGAGTTAGAGTTTAAAGATATGTAAGATGTTTTTACATGACATTACCTTTTTAGCATTTTGGGATGTTTGGTGGTGACAATTCCAATATCTATTGCCTCTGTCGAGCGGACATTTTCAGCCCTCAAATGCATTAAAACGTATTTAAGAAATACAACGGGAGGCTCGACTGTCTTCACTGGAGTTCATGAATCGAGAAGGACCTCTTGCTGGAACTGAACTGCACCGATGTACTGTACAACCGTGGTATTAAACTCTTTGTAATCAAAGAAAGGAGGATGGACTTTTGTCTTTAAGTAGTGAACAGCAGCTTTGGTAAGTGAACTGCTTTGTTTTTACATCTGCAGTAGCGTTACTACTGTGTTCATTTTTCTATCATGTCATTTTTATGATATGGTTAATATTGTTCCCTCTGATGTGAATAATATTTCAATGGCATGTGCTCTTTAGTGTGTGGCAGAATGCGTGTTTTAGCGCAGCAGTGTTGCTGGTATGTGCAGAGGTATAGAGCTAAATCCAGGTCAAAAGTTTTGTTAATTTGAAAAATAAATTTGAACCTGAAAGTTCAAGTTGTGGTCTTGAACATTGAAAAATACATCAATGTATTCAAAAGTTTTTTTTGGTTGAATATAATTTTGATTCAGTTCTGGAATTCTTTTGAATACATATTTTTAAAAATTTTTCACTTTCAAATATCTTTTGATATTTGAGTTCTTATATTTTTCAGTTTCAGATTTTATATTTTCAGATTCAAATCTTTTTTTTTTCGGTTTCAAATCTTTTTTTCACTTTCAGGTCGTTCTTTTCAGTTCAGATCGTTTTTTTGTGAAATTCGTTAGCATAGCCGTCATCCTCCGTCAGTTTAGTCTGCTGGTGTAGTTGCCATGGCAACAAGTGCCAACTGATGTTAGCCTACATTAGCTTAGTTTAATAAAAATGAGTAGCCATACTATTACAATTCGGCATTTTTTTTACTAAACCGATTACAATTACCAACAGTCATACCTTCAAGGACCTTAATGCTTTGTCACATATTGTCAAATGACGACAAATAAAGGCTAAACTGCCGCGGCACCTCTCCCAAACAGTGGCACAACTTCCCGCAGCAGCGGAGCTTGCAACAGGAAGTGCCTCTACTAGCTGCCGCTGCCACATTCTGAGCTGGCCCTTTCTCGCGGACGCCATCGCAAGGATACTACGCTGCGTTCACAGTGGTGTGTGGAAGTGCAAAACGTCAGATATTAAAGTGTGGTAGTTGAGTCAATATGGCATAGTTTATTGCTCTTTTATTGTGAAAACGACCTGAAAGTGAAAAAAAGATTTGAAACCGAAAAAAAAAAGATTTCAATCTGAAAATATAAAATCTGAAACTGAAAAATATAAGAACTCAAATATCAAAATATATATGAATGTGAAAAATTAAAAAGAAAAATGTATTCAAAAGAATTCCAGAACTGAATCAAAAATATATTCAACCCAAAAAAACTTTTGAATACATTGCTGTATTTTTCAATGTTCAAGACCACAACTTGAACTTTCAGGTAAAAAATTTTTTTTTCAAATGAACAAAACTTTTGACCTGGATTTAGCTCCATACAGAGGCCTGTTGATCGTGTTATTTAGGTTTTATGTTATTCTACCTGCTGTGTTGTCATATAAATATATGTGACTGGTTCTTGTGAGTTTGTTCTTGTCGTGTTAATTACATTGATTTCGACTATATGCATTATCCGTTAATGATGCAGCATCCCTTTAATGCGTGTATTCATGAATCTGCACTCTGCAGTTAGTGTACTTGTAGCCCTCATAGGGGTTGAGCTTCATGTCACACTTTATTTCACTTGTCAAATGTTGCAGTGTTATGTGAATATGCAATTTTGACACAAAACAAATAATAAACGGTAGGTGTCATAATGAGGTTAATGGGAGGTGGTTCAACTGTAGTAGGACAGCACTGAAGGCCCAGGTATAAAATACACGGCCCGCCACTGTCTAAATCCATCCATCCATTTTCCTCCGCTTATCTGGGGTCGGGTCGCGGTGGCAGCAGGCCAAGCAGGCTGACCCAGACTTCCCTCTCCCCGGCAACATGTTCCAGCTCATTCTGGGGGATCCCAAGGCGTTCCCAGGCCAGCTGGAGATATAATCCCTCCAGCGTGTTCTGGGTCTTCCCCGGGGTCTCTTCCCAGTTGGACGTGCCTGGAAAACCTCCAGTGGGAGGCGTCCAGGAGGCATCCTAATTAGATGCCCGAACCACCTCAGCTGACTCCTTTCGACGCGAAGGAGTAGCGGCTCGACTCCAAGCTCCCTCCTGATGAGCGAGCTCCTTACCCTATCTCTAAGGCTGAGCCCGGCCACCCTACGGAGGAAACTCATTTCGGCCGCTTGTAGCCGCGACCTTGTCCTTTCGGTCACGACCAGAGTTCGTGACCATAGGTGAGGGTAGGAACGTAGACCGACCAGTAAATTGAGAGCTTTGCTCCCTCTTCACTAAGATGGTCCGGTGCAGCGCCTGCTTTACTGCTGCAGCCGCACCGATCCACCTGTCAATCTCCCGCTCCATCTTACCCTCACTCGTGAACAAGACCCCGAGATACTTGAACTCCTTTGCTTGAGGTAGGCACTCCGTCCCCACCTGGAGGGAGCAATCCACCGGTTTCCGGCAGAGCACCATGGCCTCAGATTTGGAGGTGCTAACTCTAATCCCCGTCGCTTCACACTCGGCTGAAAACCGCCCCAGTGAATGCTGGAGGTCACAATCCGAGGAGGCCAACAGGACTACATCATCTGCAAACAGCAGAGAGGCGATCCCGAGACCCCCGAACTTGACGTTCTCCGCCCCCAGGCTGCGCCTAGATATCCTGTCCATGAAAGTCACGAATAGGACTGGTGACAAAGGGCAGCCCTGGCGGAGGCCAACACCCACCGGGAACGTGTTGCCGAGAATGCGGACACAGCTCCTACTGCAGTCGTACAGAGACCGGATCGCCCGTTGTAACGGGTCCGGCACCCCATACTCCCGCAGCACTGTCTAAATCATTATATATAAATGCATGAATAATGTACATCTAAATAAGTTCTTAATCATTTACTAACACTTTAGAAATTATGTTATTAATCATCTACAGCTCCTTAATAATTGGTTTGTAATATATATAATACTTCAATTACAAATGGGGAATCCATCATTTATAAAGTAAGAAAACACAATCATGAAACACATAATAGACGAGCGTATTAATCAAGACTAAAACATTTATAACTTTTTGTTTGTATACTGAGTGTTAATGTAGGAACAATGCTTTATAAATGATAAATTAAGTGCTTACGCATACTGAACTAATGCTTCATAGCGTGTAGTTATTATAAAGTGTTACTGCTCTGGGTAAGGCTATTATATTTACAGTGCAAACAGGGAAATATTGATAAGGAATGTGTTCACTTTTGTATAATTGCATAGTTTATAATGTATTAACCTGATATCTAGTGATATTATGCTCAGAATTGTGTAGCCTGGTATAGAGACATTAAGAGAATGAGGAACAGCAGAGAGATTGTGAGCTGTAAGAGGAAATTAACAACATTTAGATGTGGCTAGTGATGGCTATTAAAGGGACATAGCTAGTTTCACAAGATGTCAAGTTATTTTCACACTCTCTCACACACACACACAGGCACCCAAAGTTACATGTTAACACGCACAAACACTATGGATACAACATGTACAAATACGTCCCCAACAGCAAAGATATAATTCTGGCAGTTCATACCAGATATTTTAGAGTTTGTTGATGCAAAGGAAACTTTTCTGTTCTGCACAAGGAAACATAATATTATTGTATGTTGTTCAGATATACAGTTGTGTGAAAAAGTGTTTGCCCCCTTCCTGATTTCTTATTTTTTTTGCATGTTTGTCACACTTAAATGTTTCAGATCATCAAACAAATTTAAATATTAGACAAAGATAACACAAGTAAACACAAAATGCAGTTTTTAAATGAAGGTTTTTATTATTAAGGGGGGAAAAAATCCAAACCTACATGGCCCTGTGTGAAAAAGTGATTGCCCCCTAAACCTAATAACTGGTTGGGCCACCCTTAGCAGCAACAACTGCAATCAAGCGTTTGCGATAACTGGCAATGAGTCTTTTACAGCGCTATAGAGGAATTTTGGCCCACTCATCTTTGCAGAATTGTTGTAATTCAGCCACATTGGAGGGTTTTCGAGCATGAACCGCCTTTTTAAGGTCATGCCACAGCATCTCAATCGGATTCAGGTCGGGACTTTGACTAGGCCACTCCAAAGTCTTCATTTTGTTTTTCTTAAGCCATTCAGAGGTGGACTTGCTGGTGTGTTTTGGATCATTGTCCTGCTGCAGAACCCAAGTGCGCTTCAGCTTGAGGTCACGAACAGATGGCCGGACATTCTCCTTCAGGATTTTTTGGTAGACAGCAGAATTCATGGTTCCATTTACCACAGCAAGTCTTCCAGGTCCTGAAGCAGCAAAACAGCCCCAGACCATCACACTACCACCACCATATTTTACTGTTGGTATGATGTTCCTTTTCTGAAATGCCGTGTTACTTTTACGCCAGATGTAATGGGACATACACCTTCCAAAAAGTTCAACTTTTGTCTCGTCAGTCCACAGAGTATTTTCCCAAAAGTCTTGGGGATCATCAAGATGTTTTCTGGCAAAACTGAGACGAGCCTTTATGTTCTTTTTGCTCAGCAGTGGTTTTCGTCTTGGAACTCTGCCATGCAGGCCATTTTTGCCCAGTCTCTTTCTTATGGTGGGGTCATGAACACTGACCTTAATTGAGGCAAGTGAGGCCTGCAGTTCTTTGGATGTTGTTCTGGGGTCTTTTGTGACCTCTTGGATGAGTCGTCGCTGCGCTTTTGGGGTAATTTTGGTCGGCCGGCCACTCCTGGGAAGGTTCACCACTGTTCCTTGTTTTCGCCATTTGTGGATAATGGCTCTCACTGTGGTTCGCTGGAGTCCCAAAGCTTTAGAAATGGCTTTGTAACCTTTTCCAGACTGATAGATCTCAATTACTTTGATAAACCACAGTTAATTTATGTTTTAACAGGGGGGGGGCAATCACTTTTTCACACAGGGCCATTTAGGTTTGGATTTTTTTTTTTCCTTAATAATAAAAACCTTCATTTAAAAACTGCATTTTGTGTTTACTTGTGTTATCTTTGTCTAATATTTAAATTTGTTTGATGATCTGAAACATTTAAGTGTGACAAACATGCAAAAAAATAAGAAATCAGGAAGGGGCAAACACTTTTTCACACAACTGTATATATATAAATAAAACACATCTGGCGTTTGATATATAATGCGTTTAAAAACATGCCAAATAGCATTGTTATTTTATAAAAATGTGTTCATCATTCCTCTGAACTCATGTTTATTCAGTCCTTTGGAGGCAAAAATAATGAAATTCACAGTTCTTGTATAGCTATCGCAGCATTAGAAGGAAATGAAGCACTGGTTAGTAGTGCTGTGAAAGAGCCTGAGGGATAACTTTGTCATAGAGTAACATGAACATCAAGTCCAGTGCATTTGATAGCATATGCAAATGCTTCTGTGATTTCCATTTAATTATACAAAAACCTTAATGGCTGAATACTTTTTCAGTATTCATAAAAAACATCAATAGTGAGCTACTTTAATAGTTTGTCAGTTCCTTCTTTTGGAGATGACATTTTGCTGTGGCTTCCATTTACCCTTGAGTAAAATAAAACTCTTTACACTGCTGTTGTATATTGTAACTAATACAGTAATATTTTTTTTGAGCCAAGAAACACAATGACATGGAGAGTTTTACTGAACCACTGCATGTGACGCCTCCATGTGACTCTTTATCTGAAGTAGTCTAAATATTTATGTGAACAAGACTCATGACTAGAGTGCAAATGCAGTGAATCTTGTCGTCCTTCACCCCCCAACACACACACACAGATTCAGCAGGGAACCACTTGTACTAAAAGGTATTCCTCCCCAAACAAACAAAACTGAATGAAGGAAAGGAAGAAAGCAGACAGAAATCAGAGCATGCCAAAGAGAAACAGCAAAAGAGGGAGGTGTGAAAATAAGAATTTAAAAGAACGAGTGAAGGAGACGAGAACAGGAAGAGAGAAAAAAAACCTGTCTAGGAAATGAGAATATAAAGGCAGAAGTGCAAGTGGTTAGTGCTAAACAATGTCATGAGAGAGAGCATTGGAGGTGTGCAAGAATGACAGCAGGTTTGATTGAATAGACAACAAATGTACTTGTGAGAGGGGGGATTCAAGTTGATGAGAAGAAGCAGATTGCTAAAAATACTGAGTACAGCTGGAATATGGGGTGAGTCATTCTTTAATAACAGTGATAATGTTAGTCTACTCTACTGTGTTTTTCTCCAAAATAACTTTGACTGTCTCATGCTTAAATAAGTGAAAATATGTAGAACAGTAGGATACTGCTTTCTATCAGCTATTCATTTGACCTTGCTAAACAATCTGTCTAGTTCTGATCCATTTCCTGCTGTATGTCTGGAACTCATAGCAGCTGTTCTGTTTCTACAGTTGTCACATATAAATTAAAATATCAGAGCTGGGTTATCTGTATTTCCTGTGTACAGAGTAGATAATTAAATCCAAAAAAAGCTTTTGAGAAAATGGTTTGTATCGCTGACAGGTAAGATATGCAGTCCATATTAGGTAGCATTGTGCTGAGCACAGGAAGTGGTCAAAACATGACAACCGTTTCTGCAGGAAGTAAATTGTTCCCACAGGTTACAAACCTTGCAAAAACAAGAAGACTGAAATTCTCCTAATGATTCATAGAGTATAGAAATAAGTATCTTAGGTAGCCTAGTACTGCAAACATACCTCTATTTTCTATTTCTTTACTTTTTCCTGAAAACAATCAAAAGTATTCAATATAAATACATTTAAGTCTTACAAAGGCCTGACTGCATACGAAATATCCGATGCCAAATGTGTATATAGAACCCCAGAGATCGTTTTAATGCAGTCATAGACAAAAAATGTGAATACTTATGTCTCGTAATTTTACAGGGGTTGAATGTACATCTACTGAGGTTCTGTACTTATACTGAGATACTTGTACATTTGATTATTTCCATTTGATGCTCGTTTAAACTTTTAATATTTTACATCATTTATTTGACAGCTATTCTTTTAACACAAAACATGCAGTTTCAAACCGGTTCAAATGTGTATCGTGGTAAATGGACTTGTATTTCTACAATATAGTACATTAGTACATATAGTATAGTTGGTCATCATTCACCCACATGCATACATCGAACACAGCCTCGGGAGCGATTGTTGCCCAAGGACACATGGACTGGAGTAAGTAAGTAAAATGTATTTATACAGTGATTTTCACAGACAAAAGTCACAAAGTGCTTAACAGGGCATAAATTACAAGCATAAAAAAACACAATGTGACCATAGGGCCAATAATTTACATACACACAGAAATATACTAAATTAAAACATAGTTTAAAAGCAGGTATAGGACATGGGTTTTACCAAAACACCAGTCTAAAAAGGTGCGTTTTGAGCTAGTTTTTAAAAGTGTTCACAGAATCTGCGAGGCGTAGAGTTGCAGGCAGAGCATTCCACCGCCTCGGTGCTACTGCCTCAAAAGCTCGGTCACAACAGGTCTTAAGGCGAGTGCGTGGGACAGACAGAAGACCTAAAACGTTTGACCTGAGAGCGCGGGTGGGTGAATATGGGTGAAGTAGATCAGCTACACATGTAGGAGCCTGACCGTGAAGTGCTCTGTAAGTGAGGGTGAGAATTTTGAAGTGTATCCTAAATGCTACAGGGAGCCAGTGGAGAGATCGGAGTACGGGGGTGATGTGAGACCGTCGATTTGTTCTGGTGAGTAATCTGGCGGCAGGGTTTTGGATGACCTGCAAGCGGTTAAGAGCAGATACACTGAGTGATGTGAAAAGTGAGTCTCAGTAGTCAATGCGTGAAGAGATAAATGTGTGTATGATCATCTCTAGTTCAGGTGTTGATACTACAGATCTCAGTTTACTGATATTTCTTAGGTGGAAGAAACATGATCTGGACAGCTGCTTATGGGGGTCAAATGACATGGATCGATCAAAGAAAATCCCTAGATTGCGCAGGTTGCAATGGGCAGCAGAGGAGAGTGGACCAATACTCTGCCTGATCATAGGGACAAACTCATCTGGTGCAATAACTAGAACCTCCGTCTTATTGTCGTTAAGTTGTAAGCAGTTTTCCGCCGTCCAGTCTCTGATGGCATTGACACAGTCCAGGAGCCTAGTTAATGTGAAGGCCTCGCTGGGTTTGAATGACAGATGGAGTTGGATATCATCTGCATATAAATGATAGGACACATTGTAACTTTTTATAATCGGTCCCAAAGGTAACAAATAAAGGGAAAATAACAGAGGCCGCAGAACCGAGCCCTACGGTACACCACAAGACAATGGAGAGGTGACAGACACAAAATTACCCACAGAGACATTAAAAGTTCTGTCAGAGAGGTAAGATGTAAACCAGTCTAACGCTATGCCAGATATGCCAACCCAATCACGTAGCCTCTTAATCAGGATGGTATGGTCTACAGCAGGGGTGTCAAACTCATTTTCACTCTGGGCCACATCAGCATCACGGTCGCCCTCAAAGGGCCAGTTGTAAATGTAAGACTGTGTAAATGTAACTACTCCTAACATATTGGTAAATAACTGTCTCTGCATTTGATTATTGTTTATTCAAGTGTTAAAATATTGTACATGCAGTTATAGAAATGTAAAAATATATTTAAGCACATTTCTGTTATAACTTAAATCCTTTTAATTTAGGGTTAATAAACCCACATTACTCTATCAAAGATCAAACTTTTAAAGAAAATAGCAAAGACAAATATCAAACACAAGTTATTACAATAACTTTGTTCAATGCGTAAAATCCTTTCAAGGGTGCGTTTGCACAATCCCACGTGAAGTATTTCATGTGTTTTAAAGTAGTCTTCAATGTACTCACAATACATTTCCATTTCAAATGTAGGGTAACCAGAGCTGCTTATGACTGTGTGTTTAAGTATCATAATTATGACTTTCTATCTCATAATTTCGACTTTCTATCTCATAATTTCGACTATGGAGATATTTTTATTATCAAATCTAACTTTAAATTTTTATTTTTATTTTATTTTATTTTATTTTTTTATCTGGCGGATTCGCGGGCCACATAAAATGACGTGGCGGGCCGTATGTTTGACAGTTTCGAATACAGAACTGAGGTCCAGAAGTACTAACACAGACCTGCATCAGAAGACATGAGAATGTCATTTGAAACCCTCAGGAGAACGGTTTCAGTAGAGTATTGTTTACGAAACCCAGACTGGAATTTGTCGTACATGTTGTGCCTCTCCAGTGCAGCAGTAAGTTGGTTGGCGACCACTTTCTCTAAGATTTAGGATAGGAAAGGCAGTTTTGATATGGGCCTGTAGTTCATAGGCAATGTCGGATCTAAGTTGGGTTTCTTTAATATAGGCTGGATAGTGGCATGCTTAAAATAGGACGGGACAATTCCTGTAGACAATGAGGAATTGACAGTAGATGTTACTGCAGGGCCAATAATTAGCAGAACTTTCTTAAATAGAGAGGATGGTATTATATTCAGAGGGCAAGATGATGGCTTTGTTTTCTTAATTAAGTCCATCAGGTATTGGAGGCTGATAGGCTGGAAAGAGTCCAGAACAGTAGGAGATTGAGAGGAGCTACATGTAGATGAACAGATCCCAGGCTGAATACCAGACCTAATAGCTATTACCTTATCAATAAAATAGGTAAGGAACTTGTTGCAATCATCAACAGAACAGCATGGTCATGTAGAGACAGACGGTGAAACAATTCTCTTAATTGTGTCAAACAAAATCTTGGGATTTCTCTTTGAGGAAGAGATTAAGTTGGCAAAATAAGCAGTTCTAGCTTCCTTTACTTCAGCATTAAAAGAAACTCTGAGGTCTTTGAAATACGAGCGATGCACTTGTAGCCCAGTGGCTTTCCATAGCCGCTCTGTCCTGCAACACTTCCGTCTCAGGCTGCAGATAGCGTCCGTCATCCACGGAGAAGTGTTGTAGGCAGCCATGGTCCTTTCCTTAGAGGTGCCACTTTATCCAGCAATGTGGTGCAATGTTCATTAAAAGACTGTATTAAGAGTTCAACATCATTGTGATTTGTGTTACTATCACAGCAAAAGTGCATAGAGAACTGACCAGCTGTACTCTGAGTAATAATGCGGGAGTGGAATGTTCATTTCAGACAGAAGGGGTCAGCATTTACAGAAAGATCAAAGAAAATACAGTAGCCGGGAATCTAATTGACAATCTTACGATTGATGAGGACCCGCTCCACCTCTAAGCTACAGCCGTCTACATCAACATGGTGCCCCATAAGAAATTGGGCCAACTAACTAACAACCAGGCAATAATGGTTGCTGGTTGGCAGTAGATATCTCTGCAGGACTACTTCATATTTTTTGAATGATAAAAACTCAGATTCTGGCCAGATCTTTTACATTGCACTTTTCAAAGATATAATGTATTATTTCAGATTATGTTATATATAATTTATTAAAATAAGCTAAATTGTGGCTGCTAATATGTATCGGTAATAATCATGAAATAATTTGTATAATTTATCACTGACAGCAGCCTCTCTGCTGCATATTGAGTACATTTTCTTTGATACTTCCTTACTTTTACTTACTTACAGGTAATGTTTAATGCAAGACTTTTACTTGCAATAGAGTATTTTGACATAGTGGTATTACTTAAAGTAAAGGCTCAGAATACATCCTCCACCAGCCGACCGTGAAAGAGTTTTGTTTTCAAAACACTGGCTGTTGAGTAGTGCTCTGTATTTATATATATTTATTAGTGCTGGGCAACGATTACAATTTTTAATCGCGATTAATCTCATTGTTATGCGCAAAGTTCAATAATTAATTCAAAAGTAGTGTATTGCGCACTTTTATTTTAAAAGTACTGCTATATGAACAAAAGTGCAATAACATTTGGTTTGCAAACACTTTAAACAAATAAGGTGCTTTTTAACAGCAGTATTCCCTTTACACAGTAGCAGTTAAAATACAGTTATAATGATTCTGATAATAGATATTCAGACGGTGTTCACAACTTTATCTTCATGTGTGTAATAGATGCAATTTGAAATATACACCTTGAAAACTGCAAACCTATCTACTTCTTTTTTATGTTTGTTAAATTCTCAGTAGCGATAACTAAATGATATGCTTATTATACATATTCCAAACAAAAACACTTAAAAAACTCGACAATATGTATTTTTATATTGTCACTGTTGTAAATTGTTTGATTGCATGATTTACTTTTATTGTGAAGAGCATGAAAATGGAAGTGCTTTTACTTTGAAGAGACAGGAAGTAGAATGGTACGTGTTCTTGACGCTAACAATGATGATGATACGTAGAAAACCACATGTCAGGTGCAAGAGCGCGCGTTCTGTTCACTGTAACACTGTAATACTGCAGCTCAGACAGTAAAGTATTCCGTTCAAACAAGACGTGTCTTGGTCCTCACTAAAAGCTCCACTTCACAACAGTTTGATCCCGTAACGAGACGATCGCGCGCGTGTGTGTGTGTGTTTGTGAGACAAGAGTGAACAACGGTGACGGAGTGTAGGAGGGTCCGGACCCGAGGGGAAGAAGGAAGTGATGCCACACAAACACAGCTGTTCCCTGCTTGCTTCATACTTGGTGCCTGGTTCTTGTGTTAAAAATGTCCGCTTAATAATAAATAAATAAAACTGCGTTAATATAATTGTAGGCTGCACGGTGGTGTAGTGGCTAGCACTATCACCTCACAGCAAGAGGGGCCCGGGTTCGTTCCCCGATCCCGGGTGGTCCTTCTGTGTGGAGTTTGCATGTTCTCCCCGTTGCAGCGTGGGTTCCCTCTGGGTTCTCCGGCTTCCTCCCACAGTCCAAAGACATGCAGCTTAGGTTATTTGGAGACTCGAAATTGCCCGTAGGTGTGAATGTGAGCGTGAATGTTTGTCTGTCTCTACATGTGCCCTGCGATGAACTGGCGACCTGTCCAGGGTGTACCCTGCCTTCGCCCAATGTCAGCTGGGATCGGCTCCAGCGCCCCGCGACCCTGAACAGGATAAGCGGTTTGGATAATGAATGAATGAATAATATAATTGTCGGCGTTATATATATATATATACATATATATATATATATATATACATATATATATATATATATATACATATATATATATATATATATACATATATATATATATATATATACATATATATATATACATATATATACATATATATATATATATATATATGCTGACACATTGCTGTGAGAAACAGGAATGTGTCTACAAAAACGTATGTAAGAAAGGGAAAAACTACAAATCTGACAAGGCAAGTTACCACTAGGTTGTAGGACTTGACATTAACATTGTGTTTTACACCAAAAGAGTATTAAGGTTTGCCACCCACCCTGTTGGATGGGTCTTTCCTATGTTTCATGTTCAATAAATAGATGAACTGGTGAACCTTTAGCCTTCATGTCTGAACGCTTGTCATTGATCTATCCAGACCAGTATCCTAGGATTTACTGTACATCCATATTTGTATTTGTGTTGCCTAACCTTGACCATACCTTGACCATATTTAAAAAAAATTGAATCACCCAATATCAATGTTCTATTCATTATTCTATTAAGCCATCCATTCATACTTTCTTACATATAGGCAAGGTACACAACAGGTGACCAGAGATCTCAGGGAGAACCTCTTTAAGGTGTCTATATCTATACTACTACTACACACAACATATCACACTATACACTTCTTTTGTTGCTCTCCACTTTCTTCCACCCTTTGGTCTTGTACTTTGCATCTCATCATCTTTTCCTCATCATTTCCCACAGTGAGTCCAGTATCTGCCAAGTGAGGGCGACAGTCATGCTGTACAATGACGGCAACAAGCGGTGGGTGCCGGCGGGATCTGACAGTCCTTCTTTCAGCCGCGTCCAAATCTATCACAACCCTGTGGCCAACACCTTCAGAGTGGTGGGCCGCAAACTGCAGGCCGACCAGCAGGTACAAGACAAGTGTACACACACACACACACATACAGACACACACAGCCAAACAGACAGTCACCTTCACGTTGTACACACACATAGTATAGTCTCTCTGGTAGAAGATCACACCCACCGAACTTTGTAAATACTTAATTTGCCTGTAAGTCACTTCCCTTAAAACACAATGAAACAAACATACAAACTAGACAATGTAGCTTGGCACTGTAGCTGGAGTTTCTGATTGTTCATTGAACAGATTTCAAGTTTAGTGAATTCTGACCATCAGAGACTAAGAGTGAGGGCTGAGTGGAGACGGCCTCCTCAGTGGATCTGTTGGCTGGCTGGGGTGTTGTTTTTGATGAGTTGGAGCTCAGATTGGAAATTATTTCCTGTTCTCCTTTTGAACAATACAGTATCATTACTACCTAGTTGATTTTAGTCGCATTACAGCCCTTACACCTTACAGGCTAATTAATTCAAGCATGAAAAATATCAAAACATCACAAATGATTATACATTAGCATGAACTCACATCTGGCCTTCGTCTGAATTGCATTTAATTGTACATGACATTCAAACTATGACCCTCAAAGTCTCAAATCCTCAATACAGTCACTATCCTGTGTTTCCTGTTCATGTCAGGTGGTAATCAACTGTCCCATAATCAAAGGGATAAAGTATAATCAAGCCACACCAACCTTCCACCAGTGGCGGGATCCCAAACAGGTGTGGGGGCTGAACTTTGGCAGTAAAGAGGATGCTGCTCTTTTTGCCAACTCCATGGTGCATGCATTAGAGGCTCTCAATGCACCGGCGGGCACAGGTAAACACGGCAATGCAAGAGGGCACTTTTCACCTCAGCCATTTCTGATTTCACTAACAAGGACCACGCCAATAACAGTATGAGTTTCGAGAGGTTTATTGCATAGTGGAAAGATTGTTAGATTCAAGAAGCGGAAGGGATCGAGGGATGAAATAGATATAGGGTAGGGGTAGAGGGATGAAGGGGAGTAGGGTAGAGGGATGATGGGATGTGGGGGTAGGGAGGAAGGGATGTGGGGTAGTGGTCGAGGTAGAGGGATGAAGGGATGGAGGGGTCGAGGGATGAAGGGGTCGAGGATTGAAGGGATGAAGGGGTCGATGGATGAAGGGATGAAGGGGTCGATGGATGAAGGGATGAAGGGGTCGAGGGATGAAGGGGTCGATGGATGAAGGGGTCGAGGGATGAAGGGGTCGAGGTAGAGGGATGAAGGGATGTAGGGTAGAGGGATGAAGGGATGTCAGGAAGAAGAAACGAGGAGGGTTTGTAGAAAGGAGGTTAGGCGATCGATGGGGGACCGTTGATGTCTGGCAACTGGCGGGAACGGGGAACTGGAGACTGTAGGGTGGGGGCCATCTCTTCGGAAGCTCTGGCGGAGCAGAGTCCCCAAAAGATAGCTCCATAAAGACTGATGCCGATGGCCGTTTCTGGAGTCGTTCGGGTTGGTACGAACTTACCTGAGGTACGCGGGGAAAGACCGACGATCGCGTATCTTGAGGGTGTGGTTGGAAATTCCTTGGCTTGTAGAGGTGGAGGCAGCGCCGAGTAAACCCGGGGGGTATTCTGGATCGGGCCAAGATATGGCGGAAGTGGTGGTGAGCCCGAGACCGCAACAGGGATCTTGCAGGGAATTCGGCTGGCTCAAATCTGGGCTTAAGTAGTCGCGGATGGGTTCGTACGGACTCGAGTACGAGTCTGGTCGGAAACGGTAGATGGTTGAAGTGGACCGTATTGGTTGGTCTTGCGGCATTTGAGCCGATGGACGACCGTGTCGGGAGGATGGATGTGATGTCGAACGCGGTGGCATGTCGGGACGGATGGAGTCCAAGGCGGTGAACTCGGAGCAGCGAAAGAAGCTGGCAAGAACGTGGACTTTAATGCTTGTCCGTGAAGGGAGACGGATGACCTGAGCTGGGGGTGAGGATGCCGCAGGTGAGGAGGTCCGAAGTGAGGGGCAGCCGTTTAGGCGCTATATTCCGAATGGATGGCAATGGTCTTGATGGACCGTTCATGCCCCAAAAGAATGGCTACTATGACTATGGAATGCATTTCGTAGATCGCGGAGGAAGGTGTGGGGGATGAGAATTCAAGCGGCTGAGGACCGATTGTCACTGTAGAAGCCGTCGAAGCTGATCGAGGGTGCTGCGTCTGTGAAAAGCTGGATGTCTTCCGGCTTAGTGATGTGTTCGTCGTGGAAGTTGGAGATGCCGAGAGGAACTGGTGTCGGTTTAGCTCGGTTTACGTGCTTCGTCAAGTGTGACGTGGTCATGGAGGTTTGTAATGGCGGCGGGGACTAACGGGATGTTTGGCAAGGAGGATTTTGTTTAATCTATTGATTCTATTTATCTGGTGGAGAAAAGCCAAGTGTTTAGACCGTGTGCTGGGTTTGGAGAAGGCCATGGTTGAGCGTCTGGGCCTGCGACATAGTGGCTGGCTACGTAATTAAATACTCTTCTGTGCCAGTGGGTGGCAGTAGGTAGCACGATAATGGCCGTGGTGATTAAGACAGTAGAATTAAGAGATGCACCGAGAGGTTGCGGTGACAAAACGTTTGTCCGGATTCAGGTAAGAAATTTTTTCCGGCTGCTCTTGGACGGACGCATGGCGGAGTAATACACGTCCTTCTGAAGGAAACGAAAAAAGGTACCGGTAGTTGGGATCGGTGGTAAGGACTTGGAGGTGCTGGTGGTGTCTGCCTTAGGTGACCAGCTTCTTCGCCTGCGAGGCGAATGGGGAACGTGGCGTGATCGATTCTTATGTACTTCGTGGAGTAGTCCGGGCTGGGAATTAGGTGGAGCCTGGTGATGTCTGCTCAGGTGGGGAGTGGCTGTTTGGGTGCAGCGACCGAACTTGTTTAGCAATTCCCAGGAGATGTGGGGATTGCGTGTGTATGGCTCGATAATTGGGCGAGGTTCATGTAGTTATCGGGATCGATAGCCTGTGTTGTGTTGAACGGAAAGGCAGGAGTGAGAGAAGTGAAAAGATGCTGGGATGAGAGGATGCGTGTGCGTGGGTTGGACGTGCAGATTGGGGAACTGTGGCTAAGTGGATAGCAGGGCCGTCTTTCAATCAGAGGGTTGGCGGCTCAATCCCCGGCTCCGGCTCTGCTAGTCCACTGGATAAAAGCGTCTGCTAAATGACTGTAATGTAATGTAGAAGTAACACAACATGAAAGGATGCCAGGATGGATGTGCCTGGGTTAATCATGAAGTTAGGGGGGAAAACATTGCAAGGAGATGTCTCTGGCGCGGGGGGAGCTTGACGGCCGAAGTCAGTATGACATGGGACGACTTAAGGCAGGACGCAGTCGACTGCCCTTCTCTAAACACATCTAAGTGGGGCCAACTGGAAGCGGCAGCCTAACTTACACTAAAACACCTTCTCCTGAACGCCGTATATCTGACTCCCGCATGCAGTTTGACAGATATTTAATCGTGACTCGTCTTGAAAAGGATCGATTCATAGCCTTGGTACCGGTCTCATTACCCTAATAGGGTACTTATTGGCCGTATTAAAATCAGATTAAAGATTCACAATCAGAGTATACGACCTGGCCCTCTGGAGGGACTGATGTAGATGGATGGGCTTCTTCCGCCGTGTGCTGCGTCATGACGTCAACGGCGCGCGCCTGACGGCGCCGGGAACCCGGAAGTGCCCTGGAGGCTCGGAGCGCGAGAGAGGTGTTGTGCTCCGGGTGCTTGAAAAGTTTGGAAAGTTGCGCTTTGTAACGGACTGATGTAAAGGACTGTTGCTTCCTTCGTTTGAGAGAACTGTCCGCTCGGAGAAGTGGGATATATAGAGACTGTCGGGGCCTCGGAATGGTGAATGAGGGTCACGGTGGTTTCACCGGTCGTTCGAGCGCCTGGACCTCCGGCTGTCGGGAGAGCGGCGTGGGTGAGGAATTGAGAGGATTAGGGTCGAAAGATGGGATTCCGAATCGGGATCTCCCCCGGGCTGTTGGACGGCGGGGGCGGACGGCTTCGGAGTTGACGGAGGATAGTTATCGAGAGCTGCGGGGAATGAGGATGGCTAAATGCAGCCGAAGTTGCTAGCGACGAACGTGGTGAGAAAACGAGGGAGCTTCGGGATATGGCTGGTCGTCCGGAAGGGTTGAGGAGAGCCTTTGTGAAAGGTAAGCGGTTTTAAGATGTTGTTATCTGTCGTGCCTTGAGTTGAAGCGTATGAAAGCTGAGTCAGGGAGCGTCGCTCGTCTGTCTTGCGTCGTATGAAAGCTTGAAGCTGAGTCGGAGAGCGTTTGCTAGTAGGGGAGCGTTTGCTCGTAGGGTTCGAGGTAGGAGCGTGGAGTAGGGATGGGACGTTGCTCGTCTGCTGAGTCAGAGAGCGTTGCTCGTCTGTCTTGGGTCGTATGAAAGCTTGAAGCTGAGTAGGAGAGCGTTTGCTCGTGGGGGTCGAGGTAGGAGCGTTGGGTAGGGATGGAACGTTGCTCGTCTGCTGAGTCAGAGAGCGTTGCTCGTCTGTCTTGAGTCGTATGAAAGCTGAGTCAGAGAGCGTTGCTCGTCTGTCTTGGGTCGTATGAAAGCTGAGTCAGAGAGCGTTGCTCGTCTGGATGTGGGGTGTAGGTAGAGGGGTGTAGGTAGAGGGGTGTAGATCGAGGGGTGTAGGGATGGAGCGTCTGCTGAGTAAGAGAGCGTCTGTCGTACGTCATGTGAAGACGAGAGTCGAAGAGGGAGTGAACGAGTTCGTTATGCTTAAATAATCTGTGCAGAGGAAATGAGCGGTGTTCTGGGCGTGGCCCCGTTCCTGAACTACGTTTATAAAACTACATTTTAAAAAAATTAAATAATTATATAAATTATATAGTATAAATTAATTTGGCTGTGCTAGTATGTACTGACACATCATTTTAAAATACATCCATAATCAAGCAATATGTTGAGTGCTGTGCTCAATTAAAAGAGTGTTCTATTATTTCCATTAAGCTAAAATCAAATATGCTTAATGACTCCCATCAAAAGTACTTGCATATAGAAATTCCATGAACTTAATAACACCTACTACAATGTATACCATGAATGTATGCTATCAAATTGATTTTGAGGCTTAAGTTTAGTCTGGTTGTTTCTGGAAGCTTGCGTGCATCGACTGCTTTCTTTTAGTTTAAATAGCCTTTACTCAGCACACTTATCAAAACAATGTTTTTGCTCAGGTACGGCTCAGACGGGACCCTCTGTACAGGAGCTTGAACACCAGAGAAGGTACCGTTTATTATAAATAATACTGAGGCTGCAACTAATCTTCATTTTCATCAGGATTGCTGTCTTGATTTGTTTTCAATTAACTGTTTAGAACATTTTCAGAAAAGTATGTTCCATCACCCAAGTGGATGTCAACAGTCAAAACTTGATTGAAAAATGCAAAGATATTCAGTTAACAATGCTGATAATGCTCAGAAGAAGCTGGATCCTGTGTATGTAACCTCTGTAGGCTCTTGTGCTTCATAAATATTTGAAATGATTAATCAATGAATCAACTAATTATTCCAGAGCTGAATGGCACTGCTATAGATTTAACTCAGCTGTGGAGTAAGCCAAACATAAATATGAAAGAGCTTTTAACACTAACATTAGAACCATCTGACGATGTCTGTCCAGACTAGAGTGCCAGAGGCAGGACCAGCAGGAGAAGGAACGTCTGGAGAGGGAGATGCAGACCTCTGTTAGTCCTCCTGCACCACCGGCCGCTCCACCCGCCCCACCGGCACCACCTCCACTCCCACCACCTTCCTCAGGACCATGCCCACCTGCCCCTCCACCACCTCCTCCTGGGGTCATGGTCCCACCTGCACCACCCCTGCCCCCTGCTGGAGGAAGTGGAGGTAGCGGAGGTGGAAACGATCTGGCTGCAGCTCTGTCAGGAGCCAAACTGCGTAAAGCAGTCAAGGTAAGGTACATGCATTTTCACCTTTTTGTACTCGCAATTACCATGATGCATACTTGCTCTGCTGTATAGACTGTACCAAAGATGTAGCGCAATTGATGTGTGATTTTGGTTTCCATGCTCTAGTAAATGACGGACTGAGTACGCTGATCTATGAACCAAATTTCTGTGAACAAGGTGACTGGAGGGGTTTTTGTGTTTCCAGGATGAGGGAGCAGTAGCAGCCTCATCCCCCAAACCAGAACCCTCATCTGGTGGAAGTGGAGGTGGAGGAGGTGGTCTAATGGGAGAGATGAGTGCCATCCTTGCTAGGAGGTAAGTTCTTACAAACAAGACATGTAAGACAGATATGTATGTGATGATCTGAAGCTAGGGACTTCTGAATTTCTATTATGCAACTATTTTAAATAGGAGGAAAGCTGCTGATAATCCTGCTTCAAAAACGGTAGAACCTCACAATGTAAGTGTCATGTCAGTGATTTTATTGGACTTCCCCTCATAATTCTATAATATTTGTGGAAGGAGCAGCATGATTTAAGATAAGAGTCAATGATAACTTTGGTTAATGTCTGTATATGACTACAGGAGGATTCTGACTCCTCAATATCAAAACTGTCAGGAGCAGGAGGTGAGTTGTGTCCCTTTCTGCCCTACGGGACTGTATTACAGCCACATTAATTGTTGGAATGCTGTTAAGCATTCCAACTATTGTTCTTCAAATCTTTATACTTCTTATTATATTTCTTCCGTACGCTTTTTGAAACTCTTCTGCTCCTGCATATTTTAAGCTACAGAAACCGTTCAACTATCAAAATGTTCAGCTCTTTCAGCAGAGGGGTGCTATGACTTTTCATATTTCTAACCTTTAAACTTTATGAATTATTAAGCTTTTTGCAATTTTTTCTTTGAATGGGTTCCTATGGAGAAAATGTTCAAATCCTCTTCAACTTTCAAATCCTTCTACTTCCTCATACTTTCAGCTACAGACACCATTTCAACTTTCAAATGTTGAGAAAACCCTGATCTATTGCCGCATTATTCAGCTTTTTGATATCTTTTATACTTTTTGAACTGTCCCATTTTAACTTTTATGATTTTCTCACTCCTTTTCTGACTTTATAATGGGTGTGTATTGCGCAGCTTAGAGTGCGTGATGTCACCGCTAGAGTGAAGAGCAGCTTGAGATTCTTGTGAAAAAAAGATTTGTGTTTTGCCACTGTGTCCACAATCTTCACTCTTCATGCATAATTTCTGGATGTAGAAGTAGCTAATCTTGTCCTTGTCGTAGACAAATGACTGTGGAATCCCACAGATTTACACATTTGGCACAGAAGCCTGTAATTGAGAGGAAAACCAACTTTCTGCTCCATAGAGACCAATGTTAAATTTTGCTTCAAAAACATCTTCCACAGAACACGGGACCCCATTTCTAAATCGCCAGTTCAGCCACATTTTTTACACTACAGACACAATTTTTACAGGATCTGTTCTTCAACTCATCCTTCCTCTCATTTATTAATATCGGAGCAATAGGAGCTACGGTTATGGGAGTTTTGAGGATTTGTTTGAGAGGTGTTTCCCTGTTTAATCTCCATGAAAAGGCTGCAAGGACACAGGTGTTTCTGATTAAGCTCATTAGTGATGTTGATAAACACAGACTCACAGACACACACGCACTCCTCTCTCTCTCTCTCTCTCTCTGTGTCTCTCTCTGTGTCTCTCTCTCTGTGTCTCTCACTCTCTGTGTGTCTCTCTCATACAGTCATTCAGGTTCTTAGAGATCTTGAGAGGAAACACCCCCCCCCCCCCCCCCCCACACACACACCCCATTTTAAAATAAAAGCCCCACAGAATGAATTCTAACTGAAATGCTTATGATGAAGCCTGACATTTAATAACCTGTTTGTGTTTATCTAACATTATGAGTCCATCTCTTCCCCCCCCCCCCCCACACCCCATTTCAAAATAAAAGCCCCACAGAGTGAATTCTAACTGAAATGCTTGTGATGAAGCCTGTCATTTAATAACCTCTGTTTATGTGTCAAACATTATGATTATGTCTCCTCTCCCCACCCAGCCCCACCCTTTCAAAATAAAAGCCCCATGGATTAACTGTATGTAAACATTAAGCTCAAAATTAGACTTTTTCAAATACTGCCATTACTATTACTACTACTACTACTGTTATATTATATACTACGACCACTACTACAGCTATTACTACTACTACTTCTACTACTTCTTCTAAATACTAATACTTCTACCACTAATGATACTTCTACTACAACTACAACTTCTAGTACTACTACTACAAATATCACTACTGTTGACATTTTTTAAGCCACAGAAACCATTCGAATATCAAAATGTTCAGCTCTTTCAGGAGAGGGGTGATATGACTTTTCATATTTGTAATCTTTCAATTCTTTGAATTATTAAGCTATTTGCAATTTTCTTTTGAATGGGATCTCTATGGAGAAAATCTTCAAATCCTGTTAAACTTCTTCAACTTTCAAAGCCTTCTTCTTCTCATACTTTCAGCTACATATGACTTGATATTTGTAATCTTTCAACTTTTTGAATTATTAAGCTTTTTGCAATTTTTTTTAAATTGGATATCTATTTTCAGCAATGTTTTTGAGATTCATTTCAGCTTTCAGCATTCCAACGCATTTTCAGCAGGAAATGCATTTTCTAGTTGCTTTTCACTGTACCTTCTCATTGCCACACCAAATCATACTTGGAAAAAAAAAATGTATTCTTGTTCTATTCTTTGTCAACAACCAAAACATTGGATCAACTTTAGAATAAAATATGCTTCATATATTAACTCATTTATCACATTTAATTTGATCTTATGGCCATGTACTGTAATAATACATATAATCATATTCCATCAGAAATTGATGGAAAGCCCAAAGAAAAAGCCGCCATCAATCCAAGGTAAGAGCCTAATCAATAAAGCTTTCACTATCCACATGATTGATCATTACGTTACATAACATTCCACAGGCACCTCTCACTTGGTGCTAATTAACAGACTCCGCTGAGACATCCATACAAATTCAAAAATCTTAGCAGTTGCCTAAAAGGATCTGCATGTTTTTTTAAACAGGCCCAAATCCGTAACCAACAATCAGAAGGACTCCAGCCCCAGCTCCTCCACCTCTACCTCCTCTAACTCCACCACTACCCCAGTATCCAGGTATCAGTCCCCCCTCTGTCCCCACCTGCCAAGGTTCTCTCCCGTCCTGAGAGTCTCCGTCTCAGTGCTCTCTGCTTTGAATACTGACTACAGTATGAGCCAGTGAAACGAGCTCGGCACTGGTATCACTGCTGTTATCGTTAGTGTTGTGTTGCTTGCAAATGACTCATTACATCAAATAAAACATTCGACATTCAGTGGTTTCTGTCTGAGGCTGTAATTGTAGCAAGAGACTGAAACTGAGACGTGTTACTAAGCTGCTTTGGTGACAGTTTTCTACTTCACTGTTTCACTAAACTGGGGGAGGTTTTGCTCATGAAGTCAGAATGTCAGAGCAGGTATGAGTATTACTATTGGTCTACATGAGTCATTAGTCATTGCTCCACTAATTCCACAAACTCCAGTCTATTGACAAGCAGAACAGGACATTTAGATTTTCAGTGAAATTAAACTAGCTGAAGCGGACTTGTTCAAATGTCTTTATAAAGACTTGAGGATGTGGTTGCTCCTGCTGAAGTATAAGTAGCTGTTGAGACAAGACAGCTAGATTGAGATCTAGCTGTCTCTAAACACTGATTGCATTCACTGTTTTAACTGTCTGACTGCTGCTGTTGTGCCTCCCTCTTTCTCTCACTCTTATAAGATTTTTTAATACCTTTTGTTCTTTCTGTCTGAAATAACTTTCTGCCTAAAATAACGTACGCTGCTTCTCCAGGCAAGCTCTTTCTTGATCTCAAAAAGTCTGTTTTGGCCAAGGGTAAACATGGTTCTTTCTGTTTTAGGATGAAGGTGGTGAAAACGAACTCTGATGGTGCAGGAAATAATAGTGAGATGGAAAGAATCAAAGAGGTTGGTTGCTCTTTTAAACATAAAACACCATCCTGCAGCTAGACGAACAGTAAAGTGTTATGACTGTGTTATAACTTTTTCATCTTCTTGTTCATTATCAACTTTTAAGTAATCAAAAACCACATCATTTCCATGGCACAGGAAATGTTGTGGCTGTTGTTTATAATGAACAAAGATGGAAAAAACGATGTAAGATTCTGCATGTGTTTCCCAGTCGGGAATTTGCAAGCAACAGGAAGTAATGTCATCAAAAGCACAACAGGATGCCACTAATGTGCCATGTTATTGCATAGAGTTGAAATACTGATTGACTGTAATTATGATCAAGGATTTGGCAATTAACAACTTTTTAATACCACGGTCTTATGGTTTTGCATATGTGTTTGAAGGAAATTCTTGAAGAAGTGAAAAAAGAACTTCAAAAAGTGAAGGAGGAGATTATCACAGGTGAGCTCTACCTTGTATGTTGTCCATTGACATTAAGTTTATTTATGAAGCTTATGTAAACTATTAATATTAAAAGAATGATTTTGTGTTTATACCCTTAGCTATATTACTATTTTTCTCTTCCAGCACTGATTCAGGAGCTGCACAGTGCACAGCCAAAAGGTGAAGACTAAAAGACGGAAGAATGGATCAAGAAAATAATTCATAGATGTGAATGTGTTATCATACAATGCCTGGACAATTTATTTTACCTGATAGAAATTAGGCTATTTTTACAAATCCCGACCAATATTGGATTTTTGAACCTAATTTTGATATTTAAGAGTAACACAAATCTGAAGAAGAGATACTGGTCAATATAAAAAATGTTTAGATGAACATGTAACATTCCCAAACTTTTTTTTTTTTAATATATATAAGAATGCCTCTTGTGTTTTAAACAATTGTGGTTTCAAGATGTACTAACAAGGACATATTACATCTGAAAAATAAACTTCTGGTGTTCTCTGGTGGACAAATGTGATGGAGACACCGTTTCTAAATGACCTCAAACACATCTCTGACAATTCAGTACTACCATTTCTTATTACCCAGTACATTATATGCAACAGGAAGAACAACAACTGCAGCTTCCACCCTGTAGGATTATTGTACTTTGTAAAAGTACTCAATTACAAGTAAAAGTCTTGCAAAATAATGCAACTCAGTTGTCAATTGTTGCCCCGGTAAATATTCACATAACCTGCCGCCTGGAGAGCAGTCAGACTCCAGTGTCCGTGAGGTCAGACAGAGGCAGCCTCCTTTTGTCACTGAGCACTTGATTTGTACCGTAGTGAAGCTGGGCGCTTACTGTCAAACTCAGCCATTTATCCCTTTTATCCATCCTAACCGGCTACTAAGACTCTTGATCGCCGACGACACAGACGCAACACGTGATACCAACTTGTTAGAAGCGGCAACCAAGCGTCAGATATCTTACAAAGAGATAAACATTCATTATGGACAGTCAAAAACATTTTCAAATGATTAATTTTTTTACATTTATCAACATAAAAATGTTATCGATAAGATGTATTTTTGGCAAAAAAGTAATACAACCCTTTCAGAAAGCTATATTATTGGTCATGATTATGGATGCTGCTGTAATTCTATTAATGTGAGGCTTGACCAAACTGGAAAAAAACAAGGACTAATATACAGTGGGTACGGAAAGTATTCAGACCCCTTTAAATTTTTCACTCTTTGTTTCATTGCAGCCATTTGCTAAAATCAAAAAAGTTCATTTTATTTCTCATTAATGTACACTCAGCACCCCATCTTGACAGAAAAAAACAGAAATGTAGAAATTTTTGCAAATTTATTAAAAAAGAAAAACTGAAATATCACATGGTCATAAGTATTCAGACCCTTTGCTCAGTATTGAGTAGAAGCACCCTTTTGAGCTAGTACAGCCATGAGTCTATTTGGGAATGATGCAACAAGTTTTTCACACCTGGATTTGGGGATCCTCTGCCATTCTTCCTTGCAGATCCTCTCCAGTTCCGTCAGGTTGGATGGTGAACGTTGGTGGACAGCCATTTTCAGGTCTCTCCAGAGATGCTCAATTGGGTTTAGGTCAGGGCTCTGGCTGGGCCAGTCAAGAATGGTCACAGAGTTGTTCCGAAGCCACTCCTTTGTTATTTTAGCTGTGTGCTTAGGGTCATTGTCTTGTTGGAAGGTGAACCTTCGGCCCAGTCTGAGGTCCAGAGCACTCTGGAAGAGGTTTTCTTCCAGGATATCTCTGTACTTGGCCGCATTCATCTTTCCTTCAATTGCAACCAGTCGTCCTGTCCCTGCAGCTGAAAAACACCCCCATAGCATGATGCTGCCACCACCATGTTTCACTGTTGGGATTGTATTGGGCAGGTGATGAGCAGTGCCTGGTTTTCTCCACACATACCGCTAAGAATTAACGCCAAAAAGTTCAATCTTGGTCTCATCAGACCAGAGAATCTTATTTCTCATAGTCTGGGAGTCCTTCATGTGTTTTTTGGCAAACTCTATGCGGGCTTTCATATGTCTTGCACTGAGGAGAGGCTTCCGTCGGGCCACTCTGCCATAAAGCCCCGACTGGTGGAGGGCTGCAGTGATAGTTGACTTTGTGGAACTTTCTCCCATCTCCCTACTGCATCTCTGGAGCTCAGCCACAGTGATCTTTGGGTTCTTCTTTACCTCTCTCACCAAGGCTCTTCTTCCACGATTGCTCAGTTTGGCTGGACGGCCAGGTCTAGGAAGAGTTCTGGTCGTCCCAAACTTCTTCCATTTAAGGATTATGGAGGCCACTGTGCTCTTAGGAACCTTGAGTGCTGCAGAAATTCTTTTGTAACCTTGGCCAGATCTGTGCCTTGCCACAATTCTGTCTCTGAGCTCCTTGGGCAGTTCCTTCGACCTCATGATTCTCATTTGCTCTGACATGCACTGTGAGCTGTAAGGTCTTATATAGACAGGTGTGTGCCTTTCCTAATCAAGTCCAATCAGTTTAATTAAACACAGCTGGACTCTAATGAAGGAGTAGAACCATCTCAAGGAGGATCAGAAGAAATGGACAGCATGTGAGTTAAATATGAGTGTCACAGCAAAGGGTCTGAATACTTATGACCATGTGATATTTCAGTTTTTCTTTTTCAATAAATTTGCAAAAATTTCTACATTTCTGTTTTTTTCTGTCAAGATGGGGTGCTGAGTTAATGAGAAATAAAATGAACTTTTTTGATTTTAGCAAATGGCTGCAATGAAACAAAGAGTGAAAAATGTAAAGGGGTCTGAATACTTTCCGTACCCACTGTATGTCAATCCCACTCCTGGACAATCAAGATTTCAACCAAAAGTCTCTTTTTAATTTTGAAAAGTAGGGGAAAGGGAAATGGAGAAGAAAAAAACAGAAATCCTTCACGGGCCGGGCTAGTTCAGTCTCTGTGACCTGAGCTTCTTTGTCTTCTGAGGAGTGACACACAAGACACACGGTGAGTGACAGCCAACAGGGAATATCAGCTCCAGCTGGTATGGCCCCCAGGATCGTTTGGCATAGTCCATGATGAATCGGTGTGCGCAACTGGTTCTTGGTAGAGGCAAAACTATATCTATGGTGAGTCGTTGGAAGGGAGTTTCAATAATGGGCAGCGGGATGAGTCTGGTACTCTGGCTTGGGGGCACATGCGACAATACTCCTGGACAGCTCTCAGAGGTGGGCCCCGAGCAGGTGGCCCACCTCTTCCAACCAGGAATAGGTACTTCGAGACATACTGGCTGTGCACAAGCAATTGGTATACCCGTTCATCTCTCATCTTTAATACTCTGCATATCAAGCTATTTTTTGACAGCAAAGTAAGGGTTAGTTGGTAGACCTAGAACACTCTGGAGAGATTACATATCTCGTCTGGCCTGGGAACGCCTCAGGGTTCCCCAGGAGGAGCTGGAAAGCATGGATGGGATTTCTAGAATACCCTCTAAGCATGTTGCCTCCGCGACCCGGCCCCGGATAAGCGGAAGTCAATGGATGGATGGGTTAGTTATCTTACCTAGTGCAGTCTGTACGGTTCCCTCTGTATATTTTATGTTTCGTAGGTTCTAGGCCAGGTTTGAGTCCTCTCTCTGGGCTGTAGCAAATCGGTCCAGGCTGGATGGAATCAGTGGGTGACTGTAAGGGAATTCAGAGAAGACCTCACTGGAGTCAGCTCTGTCATTTTCCCGACTGCCGTGTCCGTAGCTCTTTCTCTTCTCATATTTCGGTCAGAGCAGGCTAAAGACTCAGGCCTGCCTGAGTCAATTCCTGATTTCTGTGTCCTGATTTCCCACTCGTAGCAAGTGCTGTGGTGCCTCAACATATTAATGTTACCAGCCAGAGGTGACTAGTAAGCATGAGTTGCCTCCCTTGTTTGATGGTGCGGTTGGCATGGGAACATCTCTCTCCTGGCAGCTCCAGGCAATATGCCCCTCTTACCCACAGGTAAACATAATTAGTGGTCCACAGGGCCTGGGGCAGTCCCTCTCTTGGGAGGTGTAGTTAGTAGGTGAATCTGGTCCTGTCTACTGTGCCTCAGGCTCTCTCCCATTACGAGCTGCAGGTGTATATCCTCACTGATTGATTGCAGCCTCTCCTTCGTAACTTGGTGGTTATCCAGTAATAAAACAAGCAACCTAACCAAACTAGGTTCTGTCTGGGCCCCGTACCTTTTGGCGTCAGTGGGCAGGGTAGGGATACATCGGCCCAGCATCACTCGCTTCAAGGGGGAGGGGCTCATTCCCTTTATTGGTCAGGATGTGTTCTGCGTGAGGTCAGCCAGCTTTGCTCAAGCTGATAGTGTAGGGTCTTACTTCCAGTCACGGAACCGCTGCATTTGCTGCCGGAAGTCTTTATACATACTGGGCTCTTATGTCACTCTCCTCTCAAACTCCTCCATATATATTCTTCGACATCATCATTGGGAGTCAGTTTGGTAAGTACATCCCTAAGGCCTCATTCACTAATATGGGCATAGCAATGTTCTAACTTTGTGCACAAATTAATTGCACATGCATAATTACTGTTGGATTCATGAAATGTCCGCACTGGCCAATTTTGTTCTTGGCACCATGTGAATATAAGTGAATCAGAATCATTCTAAATTGACGGGCGGGTGCCTGGTATTCGCAGTCAGAACACTGCCACGCCCCCATTTCTCTGTACAGTCTTCCTCCATATTCCAGTGGAATAAGACAGAGGCCTAGCAGATCAGTCCTGATACCGTCCTCTGTCCTGCCTGAGGCTGGAGAGAGGCCTTTTAGACCAAGCTGTGCTGAATGGCGATGAGCCACAGCTGGTTCTCCCCATGATTGAAGCATGTGGCAGGGGAGGTACTGATGAGCTATTCTTACAGGGTTGTTGGCTGTTGCTCTGGTTCCATCTCCTGGTTTTTGTTGATCCAAGGTATGATCAAAAATAATGCATTGAGGTGTGATAAGCGTTTTAGTGTTGTAGCTTGTTGAGGTATTCACCTAAGGAGTCTACTTTATAACAATGCATTATGTTGTATTTGTTTATCATATGTTTTGTGTGTGAAAATGTAATCAACAAAGTCATGAGTAACATGGCTGTCACCTGTTGTTGAGTAAAACGTGCAACATTTCCTTTTGAAAGGTAGTGAAGTACAGGTAAAAGTAACATGAATTAGAAATACTCAAGTAAAGTACAATTGCTTCAAAATTGTTCTTAAGTGCCGTATGTGGGAAATTTCTGCCGCTGTATTCCATATGTCTGAGATTGCCTTGGGGCTGGTCCTGATTTGTTTCACTTTCACAAACTACATTATGTGCATTTATTTATTAGCTAATAGCTCCACAGACCTCTTGTTTAGCTGGTGCATCTATGTTGCCATGCCATGGTTAATAATAGTTATGTTACACTTTTTAAAGTAATATTTAGGAAAATATCTTGGTATGAGTTTGCAATGGAAAAGTATGAAAACTGATTGAGTTTTAGTGGTTTTCACACTGATGTGGTGGGGTAAAGTTCTGCAAATAGGCAAGAGAAGAGAGAATTCCAGCACGCTGTATTGTAACTAGCAATTACCTTTAATACAATGTTTTGGTCCTGCTCAGGTAAAGAAGAACAAGGAACATTCCAGACAGATTTAGTCAACACCTCCTCAGGTGAGGCCAATCAGGGACCCTGAGCTGTCAAGCCTTACTATTTGCATTTACTGTATTAGAAGGTGCTTCCCACCATCAAAGATACCACAATCTATAATGAACAGCAACTACAATATGTATACAAACATTGAATAATAAATAATTAAGCAAAAGTCATCTCCAAAATCATCTCTTTCATAATGGCATTACTATTATTACGTCAATGGAAATCTCAGGGTAACATTATCATAAAATCACTGTTTAGGCTACCCCATACATATACTTCTAAATAGGCATTCATGTATATGTTTTTCCAATTTTCTATTCCTACTACAATATGATTTAATGTGGCTATTTATTTGTTGCATTGTGGAAGCCTATTGTCTATTATACGGTTTGGGGTAGCCTAAACGCTGATGTTCTGATCATGTTTCCCTGAGATTGCTGCTGCTGCACAGCTACCACACTAACTAGAGATTAATTTGCGCCGTCTTGTCTGCAGATGGCGGTGTGTGTCCAAAGATCAGCCACCATCTATCTGCTACCAAGAAGAAGAAAGTCCACGGTGTTTTTCTGGGTGGACGGCCTGCTCTGGATCGAGCCTGTCAGAACGGCATTGAAACGAGAGGAACGTGGGATAAAGTCAGTGAAATATGCGTTAAATCCTGCTGTGATATCATTAAATGTAAAATATATCAGATTGTCGTGATAAATTATGGAACCTGTAACTCATATTTAATAAGAATAATGATTTGACTAACGTTAACGTACTTCGCTATTAGCAAGGCTACATCAGTAACCTACAAGAAGGCATATGATCGCAAATGTAAGACATGTTTACTAATAATAAACAAACATTTCCAATTTATGACAGATATATAATTTGCTAGTAACACCACGGTAACGTTAACTACAAGTATAGTCACCGTATGGAAGCACAAATCTGTCTTTTTCACTGTAAAACACTAACGTTAGCTAAATATGTGATACTAAGCTTTAACGTGAATTAGCAAAGTGACTTCTAACTTTGATGACATTTAACGTAAAATGACTTGAAATTTGGGATATTTGTTCGGTGTTTCGATGTTTCAGGTGCACAACTAATATACCGTTAGATTAATTGTCAGATATTTGTTTGGTTATTAGTTAGATTTACATTTCTCCAACTTAATTTATCATTGTTAGCATTGAGCTAACAGCTGTCAGCGTTAAAGTGCTAACAGCTCGTTAGCTAGCTAGCTAACTAATGTTTACGTTAACTGCCAGCCTTCAATGTAATAACGTTAGCTAAACACTGTGATTTGGTTGGTGAAATCAAACATTGAACCAGATTTGCTAGCGATATAACGTAAAAGTCTCTAACTTACTTGTGCCATAAGGTTAACGTTATATTGTCCCGTAAGGTTGGCGTTATTAAGACACTGGACATTAACATTAGTTTTACATGTCGCACTTCTCCCACCGGTAAGTCTGCCTTCTCTGTTCGATGGCCAGATCACACACGAAACTCGGGCTTTACGTTTCGTTACATGTTACATGTTACACGCTTCTCCAAAATGATATTAAAATGTGGTAACGTTGTGATACGTTGTTTCCTACTCAATTCTCCCTACAAATGATGTTGAAATCTAGTGCATTATAATGAATCAGTTATGGACAGCCGTAAATCACCATATAAACTAGATGTATATTCTGAAACGAAATGTGATCCATAGCTATCCACAAGTGAGTTATTTTTCACATGTGTCGCTAAGCTATGCAGATACGCGACCAGCATTACCATTTTATGTAGCATTATGTCAACTCAATTTTAGACTTTTGTAACACTAGTTGTCACCAGTAGCTAACATTCACCATAACTAACTAAAGATTATTAAGATATTTGAATACTTAATATGCAGTATTTCATTTGTCAAACGTTATTCCTGTTTAGGATTAGGTGATTGAATTGAAGTCCTGTTAAGACAGGGCTGATCTATGATCAAAGGTTAGCAGCTTGTCATCTACAGATGTCACACTAATGGTAACATTCAGAATGACACAACTGATCCATTTCAGAACAATATAATAAGTAGAACTAGGCTATTAGTTAGTGGTGATGACGACTTTATTCACGTTTAGTTATTTACAGCCATGCTGCTACTGTCCTACTGTTTTAACATCATTATATGGTATAGCTTGCCATCCAAAAGGGGGCCGTGTGCAGTTATGAAAGTCTTCAAAAGTACTTCATTACATAAAGTTAAACTCAGTTGAGCATGTGTTTTGGGTTCTGAACGCTTTTACAGATTTCGTGCTTCTTTGCCGGTCACTTGTTATAATCAGACCAGCCATTACAGTATCCTGATGTTGTGTTTGTACATCGGTTCTTCATTTGGTTTTGTGTTTCATTTCTAAAGGTTTTTAACTTTGACGTTTAACTTTAGAAAACAAAGGTCTGGAAATAAAGTGAATTTAATTGACCTCTTTGCTTGTTTCATTCAGCAGTTGCTGTTCAGATTTGATAACTGAGACTTGAACGGGCCAGAGAGAAATCCACTGTTCCCCCTCCCCGACCTCCTGTTCCTTACCCTCTCTCACATCTCCCACCATGAATGAAGTTAATATAGTCAGAGAGGGCTGGCTTCACAAACGAGGTAAGGAGCATAAGGATGAGTAAGGTCTTGTCATGCTGATAATTTCGAGCGAAATACACTACAAGTGTTCTAAATGAGAACCCTTTGGTTCAATCAGATGGAGCTAAAGGGTTCATTCAAAAAGGCCACTGATATGCCTATTGATTGGATTTACTTGATTCAGGTGAATATATCAAAACGTGGAGGCCCAGGTATTTCATCTTGAAGAATGATGGTTCTTTCATCGGCTACAAGGAGAAGCCTGATCTAAGCGACCAGACCTCACCACCACTCAACAACTTCTCAGTAGCAGGTCAGTCCCCCAGACACGAAAATATCATTATTTTCTTCATAACCAGTGCTTTCAACTTCTCAAAGCTAGATGGCTATTTTGACTTCCATACACTTCATGGTTTAACATCTTAAGTAGCTTCCTGTAAACATCCGTCTTTGTTTTAGTTTTTTATTGCCATCAACACATATTGACAGTTATTCAACATTACAAAACAAAACTACCTTTAGATTGAGCTTCACTTGACATACATGCACACATATATATATATATATATATATATATATATATATATATATATAAAACACACACACCTAAATATCGATGCATATACCTACAAACGATAGAAACAATCGTTGTTCTTTGTGTTCACAGAGTGCCAGTTAATGAAGACTGAAAGACCCCGGCCCAACACATTTGTCATTCGTTGCCTACAATGGACTACTGTTATTGAACGCACCTTTCACGTAGACAGCAATGAGGAGAGGTAAGAACATGGTAAAATGGTATACTAATAATAATGTTTTTCCTAGCCTTGTGTCAAACTATGGTAGCCCCTTTCACACAGCCTGTTCAAGGTGGGACTGTTCCGCCTCGCTGTTCTGTATGAAAGGTACGGAGGCTCCATCACTGAGCCAGCTGAGGTAGTGACAGAGCCGAGCCCATGTCTGTGTGAAAAGGGTCAGCCGGCATAGAGAAACAGGTGTGATGTTTTCGTGACGTGTTATTTTTGAGCCCCAACCACAGATTAAAAAAAATAAAAAAAACACACTAGCAGCTATAGCAACTGAGAATGGAAGCAAATTGGGGAGACAACCAGGTCTGGGAGCTCCTTACCCTCCAAGTAGAGGACCGGCATATAACAAGGACGGAAAAGTCGCTTTTTTTTGCCCGTTGTTAGCTAGATGTCGCCACTGTTGTATTAAACGTCATGCCTCTTTTGCTCCTGTGATACTGGCGTGATATCTGTCACACACTGGGGCGCTGTTGTTTGGTTCAGTGTGTGTAAAAGACTCCAAAACTTATTAACAATTAAAGATATTTGGGATTTTTACCTTTCAGAGAGGAGTGGATGCGGGCAATCCAGTCGGTGGCAAATGGTCTGAAGATGAGGGAACAGGAGGAGGAGGAACCAATGGATATGTTTGGCTCACCCAGCGAAAGCAGCCTGGAGGAGATGGAGGTGTCCATGTCCAAGAATCGCTCCAAAGTGGTGAGACAATCAGTTGTTGAGGACATAGAAGCTTAAGTTTGATCGAATCCAGAAGACTGTATGAATACAATAACACTATGGCAATGTTTAGTATTTTCCTTGCAAGGACATTTGGAAATGCAAACAATCATTTTTATTAAATTTTTTTAGGGGCACTATATTATATTGACATTGTTTTCTATGTATGATTTCTTCAGAATAGTTTATGAGCAGTCTACCTCCAGACCCAGAGTAATTTGTATCTTGCACACAGTTTTACACTGATAATAAAAATGTAAGGACTGGAACTTCTTAGTTTTAAACAATGTGCAAGTTTATTGCACAAATAATGAGCTGAGGAGAGCTCCAGATTAAGCTGATAATCACTACCACATACACCTGCACATTGTCACATTAGTGTTGTCAATGTTTCCATAAATGTCATTAGTCTTTCTAAAAGTCTGACATTAAACACGGGGTTTATTTTTGAAGGTAAGTTGACATTTACTGCTGTATTGGACAATGACATTGAAATGCCTTGTGTATTAAGATCAGAGGATTTTTTTTACATTAGCTTCAGCAACAACAACTAGGATGCACTTTTAGCAGCATTCCACTGATCCCCAGTGGACTCTTTTCATTTGGTTAGTTTCTGATATTTACTATTTAAAGACCAAAGCAGTTTATATTACATAAGGATAATTAATTATACAGTAAAACATCATTACAGTACATATGGACAACACCTTGACGTAACCTTACCAAACAATGTGCAGACAACTTATTTTTGCACATTTCAATTTCATGCAAGCTTTTCTGAAAAGATTGGACAATTATGTATACTAACACGGCTGTGAATGTAGAAGAAACATGTGATTTGCATGAAATGCTCATCTCTGTGTAAAGAGTTCTTATGATCCCTAATAAATTCTCACACCTTGACCTTCTACACATTACAGACAATGAGTGACTTTGAGTACCTGAAGCTTCTTGGGAAGGGGACATTTGGGAAGGTGATTCTGGTCAAAGAGAGGTCCACCGGAGTTCATTATGCCATGAAAATACTGCGCAAAGAGGTCATCATAGCCAAGGTAACTAAGAGGTGCCCTGTGTGTGCAGAAATAAATGGTTTGAACTGTAGTCGTCACTCTTCTCATTCTCCATACCTTCATCTAACTAGCAAAATAAATATCATAATAATAATAATAAATATATATATATATATATATAATAATAGAAATGTGGGGGTAATGCATTGGAATACATATTTGGTCAGCCTCACAAGGAATTGTTGGTATTGGCAGAGGTAGAAGAAGGTTAAAAATGTAAAAATGTTAACTTCCAGTGCAGAGTGAAAGAGAGGAATTATCAGCACAATGTTCTCACATTTACCTAACTGTTCAAGTGGAGCTTAAAATCTAATCTGATGCTGGATAGTTTGATAAATAATAATGCATCATATTAATGTTGAGACTTAGTTTTAACACACCACAGAACTGAGAGAGAGGCTGTGAACACAACGATCTGGCACGAGGTGGGACCTCAAACCAAATCCACACACAATGATTCCCCAGAGGAATGGTGTTTTTGTGATGAACATAAAAACCCGTTCAAAGGTCCACATCAATTATCTCTCACAGGAGATAAAGGGAGTTATCTCACACACATGTATTCAATTTGATGTACTGTATAATTCATTGCAGCATTAGAAAAGGGTTATTTCATAATTTTATTTCATTTTATTTTTTGTAAAAATATGTTTTTTAGAACCCCTCCAACTCCAAAATGGTGTTGCTTGCAGGGAGTTCTGGTCTCTTTTAGGGAAGTGTGTTTTCAGTGTTACTCATCTTATTCTTACTCCAACCTGAAGAAGGTGAATCCCTCCTCCCCCGCATATCACACCATGAGGAAATAAATGATTCAAGAACACACATGAATAAAATACATGATGCATGCCCATTGTGATGCCTGAAACACCTTTTCAATGCATTATGCTCACTTGTGTTTCATCCTACTTAGAGGAATGATGTGGATACCTTTATTGATTGTTTCACTCATCAGACACTGCACTGAACTGACACTAAGCAGAAAATCTCTTCAACTTATTTTGCATATGTACGTTTAAATATATGCAAACACATTAAGAGCCATTTTGTAGCATTTAGACAAAAAACCCATATATTGTGTAATTGGCTGTAATAAGGAAACAGACACTGTAAGCCGAAGATAATTAATTAAGAACACACTGTTTTATTTAATATTAACATTTACACTATCAAAGAAGAAAACATTCTCAAACTGTTATTGATGGTAAACATATCAAATTTTGAAATACAGTAAACAGTAACCACAACATACTCTTCAGAAGTGTGAAAATCCCCCCCAGAAAAATAGTTGGGTTAGGGGAAACTGTTGTCTACAACACCTTCCTAATTATTGGTACCTTTAATGAATTTAGCATTCGAAGTAATGCATTTATTTATTTATTCAAAACATGGACATTATCTGACAATAATGTGTTTGTTGGCAGGATGAGGTGGCCCATACAGTTACAGAGAGCAGAGTGTTACAACACACACGACACCCCTTCCTCACGGTAAGAACACTTGAAGGAGCTCTGCTGTTGAATGCAGTGCTGCCTCAGATAGAGCAGCCAGCAGCTTGTCTTTTTCATGAGCCACGTGGTCCTCAAGGGAATTTATATATTAATATAAATACATATTTAACCAGATAAAAAGGATTTAAAAAAAAATTTGAGATGAAATCTCTTTTGCAATGGTGAAGGCAGCAAAGGTACACAATAAGTACATGTCTTTCATACATTCGTCTTCTGACATTTCATAGATCGCCATCATCAGCTCAAAATCTTAGTTTGTCCAAATACTACAGTGATCAAATACCTGCAAAACCCATCGTGGGTTACGTGTTTAGTGGTAATTAGTAAATATTAGCATGCTAACATGTGAAACTGAAATGGTGGGGAGATTTTCCTTTTCAGATGTGGGGGTCCTGAGACAGGATGTCATATGTTGTACAGATTGTAAAGTCCACTGAGGCAAATTTGGGATTAGTGATTTTGGGCTATACAAATATATTGAATGGAGTTTAGGGTCAATTTAAATGCTCATTATACCTGCTAAACAAGAGTGTTATCATTCTCATTGTTAGCCTTTAGGTGAAAGCAGTGGAAGTGGAGCCTCACACCAGACCCACTGTTGGATGCGTTCTTTTTGCTTTTTGAGACAATATTGGGTTAGGTGAACTTTGTTTTCCTGTGTTGCTGTGTAACATTGATGAAAACAGACATATAATGTCAGTAGCTTTTGACTGATGACATGCATCATCAATATTTAGGGGAGGCCCTCTCATTTTCTTTAACATTCCTGGATGCAAGTGTTTATGTAGAATGTCCCAACATTTTTAATTTTCAATCCTCCAGTCACACAACCAGAGTTCACTCATCAGTTAGGAGTGCTGGGAAACTCACCTCCTGTAATCATCATGATCATTTCCTTCCTGCAGACACTGAAGTATGCTTTCCAAACCCATGATCGGCTCTGTTTTGTAATGGAATACGCTAATGGAGGCGAGGTGAGACCTCACAGTCGCATGGAGATGCACTAAATGTCACTCGATGTCAACAGCTTGCCGTGCACATTCAAACACAGCCCTTCCTCTTTCAGCTGTTCTTCCACCTGTCACGAGAGCGAGTGTTCACAGAGGACCGGGCACGCTTCTACGGGGCTGAGATTGTGTCAGCGCTCGAGTACCTCCATTCACGTGATGTTGTTTACCGGGATCTGAAGGTGAATATACAATATTCATATCATGATTTCAGAGAAGATGACGTGATTGATTCTGGTTTTAGATTTGACTTTTTAATCCATTCAATAAAGATGATGTCTTTAGTTAGAATAGAATTTAAGCATTTAACAGCATGTGATAGCAGTTTCAGTGTTTTTATTGATACTTCAGTCAAAGTAACATTTCCAGTAGAAATGATCTGGAAATGTTATTCTTTCACTGTTAAATTCCAATGTAGTTAAGAAATGACTTGTGACTTCTACTGGAATCAGCGTGTGCTGCTGAAGAGAAATGCTGAAATAAAGTCTGAGTGTTGCACATCGTATGGCCACATTTAGTCATTTCCCTTGTACAACAAGGCAGAATGCTCCTTTGTTCCATCGGATGTAGTTGAACAATAACTCTCGACAGGTAAGCCAAAATAACTGTTGAAAGTACAATGTTTAAAGTTCTTTCCATTCATGTGGACTTTTGTAAGGGGGGGGGGGAATTAATCAGTGACTCATATGTGAGCAGTGGTGCACAGAGAGTTTGTAATTTGTGGGGCCCATATGTTGACACATAATGGAGAGAATGTAGGGTTAGCCATCGTTTTGTTTTTTGCGAAACAACCGTCTTTTAACATTTTTGACTTGGTCCAAAAGTATAAACTATTTAGACTGCAGCACAACTAAATCCCCTTTAAATGTTCCAGTAGACAGTCAGAGACTATAAATGTAAATCTGGTCAGTATTTTCCAAATAGGGAGAACCACTAGATGAAGACAGATGAATTTCTTGACAAATATTATTCCTAAAATTAGTTTCTATCCGGCCATCCCTTCAGAACTTCTACAACATCAGTGTAATCCTGTTGTGCACTATTGCAATAATCTTCATATCATTATTGTTTTTTCATTATAGGATTTTATCAGCCAGCACTAATACAGATCACAGTCCACTTTCACAGATAGACTTAGACTATGGCTCAGATCTTAAATCAGACTAAGTTACCATGTATTTTGGGGAAATTAAGACTTTGTCAAACTAAAAAACATGGCTTATTGAGCGCCTGTGTCTCTTGCTTCTCACCAGCAGAAAATGTTTGCTGACTGGAAGGATTTTTCAGTTCCAACATTTTATTGGAAAATATGCAGAGCTGTGGCAGAGCTGAGCTGCTTATTGAAGTGGCAGGGCTCAGTACTTCTGCTAACCAGTCAACGACCAAGGATGTGCTCACTGCTGTATATTTCCAAATGGTTGTTGCTCGCTCATTTGGTGCCATAGACCAGCAGGTGTCACTGATTGCTGCATGGAAACATGGCTATTAGTGTGGAGGAAGCCCTGAACAGGGTGGCTTATAAATCACTCTTTAAGTCAACTTTAACTAAGCAGCAAACCCCAGCACAGTGTCAATTAATTCTTGACTATTCAGTGACCCAATCACAGTTTGATAAAAAAACGAATTCATTCTAAGCTCAGAAGCTGTCATCATATCCATGAATGATCATAAGACTGATGTGTTTGTCATTTTACTCTCTCAGCTGGAGAATCTGATGCTGGATAAAGACGGCCACATCAAAATCACTGATTTTGGCCTTTGTAAGGAGGGCATTACCCCTGACGCTACCATGAAAACCTTCTGTGGTACTCCTGAATATCTTGCACCTGAGGTAAGGTACTGAAACTGACTGGGTACAACATGTTAAACACAGTTTTGACCTCTACAAAAGCGCTCATTTTCACACACACTAACGATTATATATATATATATATATACATACATACATACATACATACAGTGGGGCAAAAAAGTATTTAGTCAGCCACCAATTGTGCAAGTTCTCCCACTTAAAAAGATGAGAGATGCCTGTAATTTTCATCATAGGTATACTTCAACTATGAGAGACAGAATGGGGGGAAAGAATCCAGGAAATCACATTGTAGGATTTTTAATGAATTAATTGGTAAATTCCTCGGTAAAATAAGTATTTGGTCAGCTACAAACAAGCAAGATTTCTGGCTCTCACAGACCTGTAACTTCTTCTTTAAGAGGCTCCTCTGTCCTCCACTCGTTACCTGTATTAATGGCACCTGTTTGAACTCCTTATCAGTATAAAAGACACCTGTCCACAACCTCAAACAGTCACACTCCAAACTCCACTATGGCCAAGACCAAAGAGCTGTCAAAGGACACCAGAAACAAAATTGTAGACCTGCACCAGGCTGGGAAGACTGAATCTGCAATAGGTAAGCAGCTTGGTGTGAAGAAATCAACTGTGGGAGCAATTATTAGAAAATGGAAGACATACAAGACCACTGATAGTCTCCCTCGATCTGGGGCTCCACGCAAGATCTCACCCCGTGGGGTCAAAATGATCACAAGAACGGTGAACAAAAATCCCAGAACCACACGGGGGGACCTAGTGAATGACCTGCAGAGAGCTGGGACCAAAGTAACAAAGGCTACCATCAGTAACACACTACGCCGCCAGGGACTCAAATCCTGCAGTGCCAGACGTGTCCCCCTGCTTAAGCCAGTACATGTCCAGACCCGTCTGAAGTTTGCTAGAGAGCATTTGGATGATCCAGAAGAGGATTGGGAGAATGTCATATGGTCAGATGAAACCAAAATAGAACTTTTTGGTAAAAACTCAACTCGTCGTGTTTGGAGGAGGAAGAATGCCGAGTTGCATCCAAAGAACACCATACCTACTGTGAAGCATGGGGGTGGAAACATCATGCTTTGGGGCTGTTTTTCTGCAAGGGGACCAGGACGACTGATCCGTGTAAAGGAAAGAATGAATGGGGCCATGTATCGTGAGATTTTGAGTGGAAACCTCCTTCCATCAGCAAGGGCATTGAAGATGAAACGTGGCTGGGTCTTTCAGCATAGCAATGATCCCAAACACACCGCCCGGGCAACGAAGGAGTGGCTTCGTAAGAAGCATTTCAAGGTCCTGGAGGGGCCTAGCCAGTCTCCAGATCTCAACCCCATAGAAAATCTGTGGAGGGAGTTGAAAGTCCGTGTTGCCCAGCGACAGCCCCAAAACATCACTGCTCTAGAGGAGATCTGCATGGAGGAATGGGACAAAATACCAGCAACAGTGTGTGAAAAGCTTGTGAAGACTTACAGAAAACGTTTGACCTCTGTCATTGCCAACAAAGGGTATATAACAAAGTATTGAGATGAAGTTTTGTTATTGACCAAATACTTATTTTCCACCATAATTTGCAAATAAATTCTTTTAAAATCAGACAATGTGATTTTCTGGATTTTTTTTTTCTCATTTTGTCTCTCATAGTTGAAGTGTACCTATGATGAAAATTACAGGCCTCTCATCTTTTTAAGTGGGAGAACTTGCACAATTGGTGGCTGACTAAATACTTTTTTGCCCGACTGTATATACAGTATATATATATATATATATATATCTGACATAGTCTGGGAATTGATACTAATCCACAACACTCAAGAAGGTTTCCACATGTCACTTATTTCTAAGAATAAGAACAACATTTTGTCATTCTTATAATTTTGATGCACAAAGTTCTACTTTGCTTTATACATATGGGCCCTGGTGTTGGATCTGACTGGTGGGACATGTATTTTACACACACGAAGTTATCATTCAAAACTGAAAAGAGATGTATAGTGTTAGGTCAGTTAGGTGATGTGTACCAAATGTAAGTGTTAGTCTGCAAATTCAAAATCACTTCTTACTGCCATTGGAATTAATTGTAATTAGACAAATGTCTGTTTCTCAGGTCCTAGAGGATAATGACTACGGCCGGGCGGTGGACTGGTGGGGTCTGGGTGTTGTCATGTACGAAATGATGTGCGGCCGTCTGCCTTTCTACAACCAGGACCATGAGCGTTTATTTGAGCTCATACTCATGGAGGAGATCCGCTTCCCCAGGAACCTGTCGCCTGAGGCCAAGTCCCTGCTGGCTGGCCTGCTCAAGAAGGACCCCAAACAGAGGTGTGTGTGTGTGTGTGTGTGTGTGCGTGTGCGTGTGCGTGCATTTTGGGAATGCCTTTTTAATTCTTACACGATCGTGTTTGGACTGACAGGTTGGGTGGAGGTCCCAACGATGCCAAAGAAGTAATGAGTCACACATTTTTCATCACGATCAACTGGCAGGATGTGGTACAAAGGAAGGTAAGACATTATGACACTAAAAGAAGTGAAACTGAGGTTTTCTTTTAGTCACTGAATATCCCCTTCATATCTGTAACATCAGACACTTTTATCAGTCTTTTAATAATTGTTGTTCTCTGTAGCTTGTAGAAAAAATCCTTACATTTAGATATATGCTCTCATGGTTGTGAACCGTGCCGCTAATCTCTAATTCATAGAGATAAAAGCCATCTCCATGAATTAGAAAAACTTTTTTCTATAATATGTTTGCCGTGTGTCAGACACATTTAAAAACGTTGTCTTTTCAAGTCTTCATCACTATTGAGCAAGTGGTTATTGTTCTTTTGTGTCAACTGATAGGAAAACAGGTAGCAAAATGTCTTGCTTAATGAAAACCTATACCCTAAAAATGCACTTCTCCTATAATTTCTTACTGCAACTAACACAATGTGCATACTTCTATACTTGCATGATGGAAACCCTGAGTTTCCTGAATTCCAGAGGCTTGGTTGGAGCCAACAAAAAAACAATGGTGGAAAGAGAAACTAATAGAGCTTGTGTTCTTAACATTAACAAAATAGAAACCCTGTTGACTTTAGCTGTGGTTAGATATGTTTATATCGTTCTCAGGGAAGATATCTCGGTGTCGGTCAGGAATGATACAGCCATGCTCCGCCCCCTAGTGGATACATACTTCAGATATGAAAAAAGTACACAGGCAGTATGTTAACAGTGCCTACATGTAATCATTATATAAATCCAGTATTTTCCCAATCAAAGGGCATTTTACGAATCTTCTCCCCTTCCATCATCAGCTCACCCCACTCTTCAGACCGCAAGTGACTTCAGAGACAGACACCCGGTACTTTGATGATGAGTTCACAGCACAGACCATCACGCTTACTCCTCCAGACAAGTGTAAGTGTCCCCTGACTGTACAGCGACACTGTGTCAGTGCCTGATCCACTAGTGTCCATGATTACGTTCTGGGTTCTGGACTGGAATGTGACCACTGACTTCTGCTGTCTTCTTCTTACAGATAACAGTCTGGACTGTGAGGATCCCGGCCAACAAGCACATTTCCCGCAGTTCTCCTATTCTGCTAGCATAAGAGAGTGATCGCATCTCTGCCACACGCACAAAAACACAGGAGGCATGAACACCTGAGCCACATCCTTGCAGGTATAAAATGAGCAGAACCTTTTCAATGAGGTTTTAGTCCATCAGGATCTAAGTGCCTCAGCTGGTGGCCATTTTGTTCAATAGAACCACACTACGGACAAAGCCTGGCCACACTGGCTGTACTGTATCAAACTGGACTTCAGTACCTCACATAGTAATCAGCACAACTCAACCACACAATGCCTGTAGCACCTTTGGATGGCCTCCAAAAAACTACTGCTGCTTTTCCAGACTATAAACCACCAATCATTTTAACACACTCTTTTTATGGTCTTTATGGAAGCCATACAGTTCCTCCATGATGTTTCCAAGTGCTCTTCTTCAGAACTAGCTGTCACCACCGGTGATAGATGGGTTTGTATCTGAGGGAGAAAGCAGTTTGTTGGGCGTCTTTCTGTTAGGTGTGTGTGTGGATCTTTTTTTACTTTTGAGAAAAGGGCGTCGTCAAATCCAAACTGAATGTCATCAGTTTACTCTGAACGAGTCTGTCAGAGCATGAGCTTTTGTGTGTCTTAATACAACGCTCGATATGCGCCGGGAACAACGGATTAATTGATAACACATGATGATCAGTGTCTCCGTGGAGAAAAGCTTTTAAGTGAAGCATGAATTGTCCTTTGTAAACTGTTTGCAATGAAAACAAATAATTTGTTTATTAGTTTGCTCTCATCTCAGAATTTGATCTCTATGAACAGATCTGTCAAGTGTGACATGTCAATTATATAGGAATTGGGAGTACCTTAATGCACAAGGTGTATATGTTATTGTATCTGTGTAGCAATATTCACACCATGTCATTTAAGAGACTTAATAAGCACTTAATGATTTGAAGCAGACCTCATATTTCTCAGATGGACCATGTTCATAATGTAGCTGAAAGCTTCCTGGATTGGTGTCGGTGCTTATTATTTTTTAAACATCTCATGGAAATGTGTCTGATACGGAGTTTCACAAACTGTCCGATTCCTAATCCTGTTGACTTTTCCTGTGGTCGGACACTGTAGGTTCTGATTTACGTCAACCATTGGCCAGATTTTGACTTTCAATTTCCCCAAAGTACTTGCACTTGTTGCATGCAGACAACATTTAACAAGAACTTTGGCTTTTATTTTGGTTACATGAAAAAAATAAAAGTAGAAACCATAAACAGTAGGTATTAAAGTATTATATCTGTACTGAAACTCAGATGTTGTATCAGCACTATTTCTGAAAAAAACACCAAGCAAACAAATTCAGTGCTTTCAGACCACATTTTCATATTTGGAGTGTCATCCTTTCTTAGCATTCAAAGCTACCCCTGTAATATTTCCAGTTCACGTATACATTTTTTATAATGTATGTTTGTAGACTTTCTATGAAGTTAGTCTTTCCTCAGATCATAACTCACCATTTGATACTTAACCTGTTTGAAACTTTACAAGTTTGAATGTCGTCCTGGCTATTATGTACGTCATCTCTTTGTAAATCCACACCACTGCTGCTTCTCACACTTGACCAAGCTGGAGAGCTAGGTCATCCAGCGAGCTGTGTATATCATGAACATGGTCCATTGTGAGATTTTGTGTTTGAGTGCAATGACTTGCAAGTATGCCTTTTTATTATTTCCAGTTCTTCCCATCTATTATTCATTGCTGCACATCATTAAATGTTAAAAAGGGGAGGTTTACCGTTAAGATTTGCAATACTGGGTTTTATACTGTACATGAATATGCGCCCAACATTGTATTGGTGCTACACTGATGAGTCACTGGTAATAAATAAAAGAGCTGTTGCAGACAACCTGCTTCCTGTTGCTCACAGAGCTCACAGATAAAAAATCTAACGAAATTTGTAACAAAATACTTTAGAGTGGAGTCATTTTGTATTTAAAATACTCAAAATACTTTCTCCACGAATCAAAAAACAGTTCACGAGTTCAGTCTTCAGATCTTCAAGTTCAACGGATTGTCTGTCAAGGTAAATATTTTATCTGAATGTGACAGATGTCAACTAGCTGTCTAGGCTAGTGCATAGCCAGTGTTTAGCAAGCTAACTTATCAGTGGAGTAGCTAGCTATAGGAAGAGGGAGATTGGGAGCTTGTATGTTCATGATAACCTTATCAAGAAACGTCTGACCATCTACAGCATAACTTGTAGCATACAAGTATTGCTGTATGCTACATTGAGTATCTTCTCAATGTGAATGTCATAATGCCATATCAATTACTGGCAGATAATATAGTTCACAGTTAGCCAGGCTATGACAGTAGATGTCCATTTGTTAAAAAAAGCAAAAAAAACATTAAATATCAAATCTATTTTATTTAAAAGGGATATTATGAAAGTATTCTTAGTTTTATTATTTCATACATTCTACAGTTGGCCAGGTGGACAACATGTCTGTGACTTTTTGTGGGCTTCACCAGAGCTTTGTGTACATTATAGCCCAAACCTGAATGCTCTGCTATACCAAATTGTGAGAAAACGGAAAATCCAGAAAAAAGTATTTCCTATATTTTAAATACATGTACGGTATTTTGTATTTTATTTTAATACATTTATTTGATGGGTATTTTGTATCAAAATACATTTTGATGTATTTTTGCCCATCTCTGAATACATTGCCTTAAAATTCATGAAGGACTGAGATTTTGCCAATTGCATAACTGAAAATTAAGCACACACTCTTAAAATGGTTTGAGTACACTATTAAATCTTATTTTGCTTACCAACAAATGTTGCACTTTAATCTGCTAAAATACCTTGACATTTTGAGTTATATTTCCTTTTGTTGGTGCTCATGGTGTTAAATAATTGTTTAAATTCAATTTTGCCCACTTGGCATTTCACCTCACTTTACTTGCATTCTCTTCTGTGCTCTGTCGACCATTTTTGTTGCTTCCTCTTGGATGTGTGATTTGGTATGGATACACACTCAGTGGTTAAAGGTTTACGCCCAGAAATTTCCCAAACAGTAAAATTCGAAGAAAGTAAGAAAATCCAGGCAGAGGGCCGAGTCTCTGCAGAAACAGACACCGCCACACACTTCTAGTGGGTCATAAGTGATGACTGAGAGCCTATACATTGTTTTTATTAAGAAAATCCTGCATCTTAAACCTTCAATCATTTGTTACATATTAGGAAACCTGACATCAGGTTGGTAATTTAAAAAATCAGTTTTTTGGCCTATCTGTTCATTCTTGATTTGATACATATTTGACTATATATAAAAAATGATTTCCAAATGTCAGGTGTTATTTTTGTTTAACAAGTGGTCAAGCCAAATATTTGTTTAAGAAAATTAGAAATGCTGTGTTTCAAATGTATGGCAAGAACATTCAAATTGATCATAACAGTGACATAGACCTGTATCTCATTTCTCCTCTTGGAAGACTGGCTTGCAGCATGCACAGCAGTGGCAGCAGCATCGATAGCAGTAGTGCTGGAGCTGACAAAGGAGTCCACTGGACGTCTCTGGAGCTTCCTCAGTTTGTTCTACCCATATCTGTTCTTGATACATTTTGGCGAAAGCATGTTCTGTTACCGGCACTGTTGCATTCCCTGTGGTTACATTAACCTGGAAAGTTTGATGAGCTTCGTCACTAGTTGTCAATGTTCTTGACACTTTTTCTTTGACACAAAGTTTCTCAATCTCACTGAGCACCTGAACCTTAAATTGTTGGAGCTCTGTGTATTTTTCATCGAGTGTTGTGCGGCCTCTCACACAGTCACTCTGGGATGTCATGTCCTTACTTAGTCCCTGTTTCAGTTTCTTCTCCAATGGTTCCTTTTCTTTGTGATTGATCCCTTTCAATCTTTTCTCAAGGTGGTTTCTCATCTGATGACTCATGCGATTCAACTGATCAATCTCCTTCCGTTCCATTTTTGTGTCCTTCCAGATCTTTCGCAAACAATCTTTTTCTGACATTTTCATGTGTGTAAAATCATCTTCCTCTGAAAGCAACTCAAACGCTGCAAGTTTTGTTTTTTGTTCATTTTTCACCTCTTCATTCTCGGTCAGCAGACCTTCCCTCTCAGTTTTCAAATATTTACCTTCTCTTCCAAAATGATGTGTATCTTCCTCTAACTTCCACTGATGTTCAACTTTTTCAGTCTGGGTTGAGACATCAAAGTGAAGAACACCCTTCTCCCATTCATAATCATTAGGTTTAATCAAATACTGTTTCTCGAGATCTTGCTCCTGAAGAAATTCTTTTACAACCTCAGTTTGCACTTCCTTGTCAAACTTCTTTGTCACCATTTGTTTCTTCGGTTTTTGTAGCGGGTCATAACAAAGCATGTCCCTATATTTCTGCCCTGATCTATCCATATTCTTTGTGTAGTCCTCATGTCTCCTTTGATTCAGCTGATTGACGTTTGGTCTCAGACGTCGCATGAAGGGCATTAACCTGGAAAGTTCAGGTTTCTGTTCAGACCTTTCTTGTTCTCTCTTTCATTTCTTGACTGTCTCGTTCTAATAGGTTAATTTGTTTCATCATGTCAGACTTCATCAGCTCCAAGTCCAGTTTCTCTTTGGTCATAATGTCATACATATCTTTCTGATCCTCTCTCTTTTGGGTCATGTCAGTCTTTAGCTTTTCATCATCTTGTGTTTCCAAAACAGCCTTTGTCTTCCCCTGGCCGTCCATTTCATTTCTGTTTTGGAAAAGGTTTGAAACCATAGTAATGAGACCTTGCTTTTCTCTGTTAAACACTTGAATGTAACCAGGCAACTTGTTTGTATCTTCGTCAAGTTCTGTTTGCTTTTGCTCCATCGCAACGCACAGTTTTTGTACGTCTTTATTGTGTTGTGCTAATGTCTCCATTTTGGTTTTTAGAACTTCTTGTGTTGTTTCACTGAAATGTTTGAGTTTTGCTCTGAGTTTCAAAGGATTTAATTTTACTATTCAACTGATCCGCTTTCATTTTCAGCTCAGACAGTCCTTTTATTCTCTCATCGTCTGAAAGCATTTCCCTCTCCCTCTTAACTTCAGTCTTCATCTGACTGAGTTGTTCCCTCTCTCCACTGATGGTGTTCATGGCAGCTTCAACCTCTTCTTTCTTCTTGTTCAGATCCTTCCTCCAAAGTTCCAGTTCCTGTCTTTCTGCCACAACCCTGTTCCTACTGGTTTCCAGTTCTTGTGTTTGTCTTTTGAACTCGTCGTACTTGTGTTCCTGTTCTTCTTGTTTTAAGATAATCATGTTCATGTCATTCTCAAGTTTGTCTCTTTCTGTCTGAAGCTGAAAGGTCACATCTTTAATGTTGCCTTTCTCTCTGTTTATCTCATCAAGCTGACTGTCTGCAAGTTCTTTCTTCTTTTGGAGCTCAGTCTTTGTGATTTCCAATTTGCCTCTTCCCCTTTTATATCTTGTTTCTCTTGTTCTAATATGTCTCTTTGTTTCAGGATGTCAGACCTCATCAGCTCCAAGTCCAGTTTGTCTTTGTTCATCATCTCACTCTCTCTATCCAGATCGTCTCTGTCTTTCTTCAGCTCTGCCTTCAGTTTGTTAACATCTTGTTTGTCCAACTCAAACTTCTGCTTCCATTGGTTTTCCATGTCTTCTCTCTGGATGACCATGTCTGTCAGTATACTTATCAGACTTTTCTTTTCCCTCTCTATCAGCTCAGTGTAACAAGCCATGTTTTCTTTCCGTACATCTAGCGCTGCAAGCTTTTGTTCCAAGACAGAGTACAACAATACTACAGCTTCATTGTTTTGTTGTAATCTTTCCATCTTCTTTTTCTTGTCTTCACTCATCCTTTCACTCAGCTGTTGAAGGTTTTCTCTCAGAGTTTCTACTGATTTCATTTTATTCAAGAGTTGATCTTCTCTTATTTTCAGTTCAGACCTTTCTCCTTCCATTCTGTCCTTTTCATTGTCCAACCTGTGTCTGTCCATGTTAGTACTACTCTTCATCTGACTGAGTTGTTTTCTCTCTCTACTGATAATGTTCATGGAAGCTTCAACCTCTTCTTTCATTTTGTTCAGATCCTTCCTCCAAAGTTCCAGTTCCTGTCTTTCTACCAGTACACTGTTCCTACTGGTTTCCAGTTCTTGTCTTTGTTTCTTGATGTCAGCATCTTTGAGATCTTGTTCTTTTTGTTTCAAAGCAATAATGTTCATCAACCTGTGAACTTTGTCTCTTTGTGTCTCAACCTGAAGGGCCAGCTCTTTAATGTTGCTTTTCTCTCTGTTGATCTCATCAAGGAAGCTGCTGATGTGTTCTTTCTTGTCTTTTATCTGAGTCATTGTGATTTGAAGCTCGTCTTTTCTCTCTTTCATTTCTTGACTGTCTCGTTCTAATAGGTTCATTTGTTTCTTCATGTCAGACTTCATCAGCTCCAAGTTCAGTTTCTCTTTTGTCATAATGTCATAGATATCTTTCTGATCCTCTCTCTTTTGGGTCATGTCAGTCTTTAGCTTTTCAAGATCTCCATATTCTTTAACTGAGTTTGGCTTCCACTTTTCTTTCACAACATCCTTTTCATTGACCACATTTGACATTTTTATCAGACCTTTTCTTTCTGAAAGCTTGATGCTCTTACCCCTTTTTTCTTGTACTTCATCCGGTTCCAGTTCACTTTGGAACTGAATGAACCACTCTCCCACTCTACCTTTGCTCACGTCTTTTTCTCTCTGCATCTTTATTTTCATGATCTCCAGTTCATCTCTTTCTCTGTTGATCCTCTCCAGTCGCTGGTCGAGCTCCTTCTTTCTCTTCTGTGTCTCCCTCTTGAAAGCATCTTCTTCAATTTTGACCTCAGCCCACATCTTTTTACCTTCCTGCTCTTTTTGAATGCCTTTTCGGATCATCTGTTGATTTTGTCTTTTTTCAATTTCCAACTCACACTTCAACACTTCCATCTCTCTTCTTTCTCTTTTTACTTCTTCTAGTCTGATTTCAAGCCCCTTTTTTTGTTTTTGGATGTTCTTCCTCATTTGGACCATTTCATCCTTCTCTGCTTTTGCCTGTATTGTCCTTTTTTTGAAGTCCAAATCTATCAGATATTTTAATTGGTTGTGATTGATGTTGTCTCTCACAGTCCTGTTCTCAGTTTTTAAAGCTTTGAGTCCTTCTCTTTGTTCCCCTAAATTAACATTTACTACATTCACCAGAATTCCCATTTCCCTCCTAATCATTTCCAAATTTACATGAATCTTTTGTCTTATGTTTTGAAGGTCAATAATAGAATCAGTGGCTTTTGAGCTTTGCTGTATCATTTTAACTTCCTCCCTGATGTTTTTCGACTGATGCTTTTCCAGACTTTGTTCATCCTGTTCTTCGCAAACTTGGATAAGAGTAGTCTGGTCTTTGAATCTCTGCTTCTCCTCATCCATCTCCTCCTTCTGCCGTTGCAATTTCTGACTCATCCATCTCTTGCATGGTTTTTTCCAGTCTTTGCTCCAAATATCTTCTTCTCTTCTTGGTCTCTCTCCTCAGTACATCCTTTTCTCTTTGTATGTCATTCAACTTTATTTCACTCTCCTTCCTTTTTCGCATGCTTTTTCTCATTATCTGTTTACTTTCTCTTTTGTTAATTTCCAGCTCAGACTTCAGCAGCTCCATTTCTCTTATTTCTCTTTTGGTCATTTGCACTTTGTCATCAAGCTCCTGTTTCTGTATTTCCATGCTCTCCCTTAAATGGTTCATCTTGTGTATTTTGCCTCAGCTTGTCTTTCTATTCTCACATTTTCTCTCTCTATTTGAATATGTTGATTCAGCATCTCAATCCCTTCTCTCTCTCAATCACTTGCTCACTTATAAACTTTTTTAGTTGTTCAATTTCACAGTTTTTCTGACCCAAACTGTGCTCTGTCAGTAAAATATCCTTCTCCAGTTTGTCCTTTTCTGATCTCAGTTGGAAGATTTCATTTTCCATTTCTTCCATTTCTTTTCCCATTCTGTTCTTTGACATGTTGTCCTGTTCTGTATCAGTTTCAGCTCTGTCATGTTTCTTTATGTCTCCCTCCTCTCTTTCAATACTTTTGAAGGCTTGTTCTCTATCCTTATACTGCCAGATTTCAGTTTTGACTTTTATTAGGTCAGCTCTTCCTTGGGATATTAAATGATGTCTGTTTTCCAGTTCTTGTTTTGTAGCCTCAATCTTATAGTTTTGGTCTTCCAACTGTCTCAGTTGTACTTCGGTCTCCTCCATAACAATCTTTATATCTTCACTTTTCAGTCTAGTCTTGGCAGCAATTTTCTCTATGGTGCTCATAACTTTTGCCATTTTCTCCAACTTCTGCTCAGTCACATCAGTTTGTGTTTGACGTTTTCTTTTCAAAATATGAAATTCATCTCTCTCTCTCAAAGTTTTCTCTAATCTCTGATCCAGTTTTCTTTAGTTTTTTGCTGCAGTTTTTATCAATTTCATGTTGCTCCTTTCTTCCTTCAGATGCACTTCACTTTGCCTTATTGCAGTTTTAACCAGTTTCAAAAGCTCTTGGAATACTTTCATGTCATGTAGCAATCCTTCAATTTCACTCTCTTCATCCTTATGATGTTCGTTGATATAACTTTCTTTAGTGGGGTTTTTAAGTTCAAGATTTAGTTGTGTTATGATTTCTTGTGTTCTATAAATCTTTCCTCGAAGTCTTTGTATACCAGTACTTCTTGTGTCTTTTTTACCAGAAAATCCATCTATCTCCTCAGTATGTGTCTGTATATTTTCTATTGACTCCTGACCTTGGTTTTGCTTCTGAACATCAATAACTTCTTGATTCACCTTGCTGCCATTATCTTGTTTTTGCACCTTCACTTCATATTTACCTATTTCATGTTTGAAAACCTTTGTGCTTTCCCTCGCTCTAATTTGCAATCCATTTTCAATCTCTGGTTTTTGACTTTGCAGGACATTTATGTCCATAATGAGCCTTTTCATTTTTTTTTTTTTCTCCATGTTCTCTGTGGCATACTTTATTTGCTGCCTTATTTCCTCCTCTCTCTCTTTGAGTTTGAACATCTTCTTTTCGACTTCTTCCATTTCACTTACATGTATCACAAATGTTCTATGATCATCATCTGTTAATGTTTCTTCATGAATTGTCTGCATCTGTAAGAAAACATTCTGCTCTTCCTTTATGTCCACGGCAAAATAATTGGGTTCTTGTCTTTGTTCATGCTCAGAATGCATATCTTCCTGTTCTTTTATTTCTTCACTTGGATTCCAGTCTTCTAATGTTATGGACTGTTGCAAAGACATGGTCTCTTTAGTAAATTCTTCTGTCTGTTGGAATTTCAAATGTTTGATCTTTGACAGGGTCTCTGTCTGTTTCTTTCTGTGGTTCCTGACGTTTAGATGTATTCCTTGAAAAAGTATTTTTGATTGCAGATTCAGTCAATATCCATTTGCTGACCTGAGCTTTCATGGAGGTCATCTTATCTTTCACAAAAAAGAAAGAATTGTCATTTTTTTCCTTGTAGTAAGAACGTCCCTTGTTTCAATTTAATTGTGACATTTGTTTTATTTATTAGGGCACGAGCACCGACGTATAATCGAATCAACTTCAAATTTGGTCAGGGCAAGTCGGCTCGATAGCGCCCCCTACAATATTTTGATGATGCAGCCCTCGCAGTACGTTTCACCTAGATGTATAAAATTTGGTAAGCAGATGTATCCCATGTAGACTTAAAAAAAGTCTTAGGGGTCCAACTGGAAGTCAGCCATTTTGAATTTTGTATGAATTTCTCGTGTTTTTTTTCCATTTCCAGGTGCTGTACTACGAACTCCTCCTAGGGAATTAATCCGATCAGCTTAGAATTTGGTCAGAACAATCTAAAGACCTTAGCGATTAAAAGTTACTAAAAACTTGAGGTTTCCTTGAACAACATGGACGTGGTGTGGTGGTCATTTTACATGGTTCGCCATCATCCATCAAGCTGTTGTAACTCAACTGTACTTTGTCAAAACTCTCCCAAACTTGACATGATTGTTGACTGTCATGATTTTAGAACTTCTGCATGCCAATATTAACTCATAGTCATAGCGCCACCTACTGATGACCATGGACGTAAGCAGGATTCTATAAATACAGCGGCCCAAACACTGAACTTATTGAAAGGGTTTGTGGGCACAGCATGAGAAAAAGACTTCTCTGATCTAAATATGTGCAAACTAAGATGCTTGGAGAGCAAAAGTTAGATAACAGTGGATCTCAAACCATGTCAGTGGGCATTAGTATAAATGATCTGTCCAGAGCTTCTACATGACAATCAGGTTAAACGTTACAATGAATGCTTCACACTACAATCTAAAGTTACAGAAGAGCTTCAAATGAAAACAGTGTTAAATTAAAGTGTTCAAGTAACAGCAAATGGCACTACTGTTCTGTTAACTTTCATGTAAGTCCAAATACAATCAGCAGGACACTGCAGGGAGTTGAACCCCATCCCAGTAAACTGACAGTCTGTTATGTTACAAACACTGAAGAGCATTCACACACATTCATTTTCTTAATGATCTTTAAAGGCTTACATTTATGATTGTATCGGAGGTACACTCTAAACATTTGAGGCTTAACATCTGGCGACATGATCTTGCTACGCTGCTGGTCTACGCAGGAAATATCATCTAACTCGTGCATGATGTGTATGATGGTCACAGAAATGCTTGGCTGTGTCAACCAGAGTCCTTTCAGTACCCTCAACGAGCGTGAAGTTGTGAGGGCCCGATCAATACTGCTTGCAGCTTTAATTAATATTAATCTTGGTTGTATAAATTGAGTAAAACCACTATGTTTTTAATATAGACCCTCACACTTCAATTTCTTATTGACAAGCGAGCGTTACAGTTATGCATCCCACAAATCATTAAAGTCACTGCTATGTTGCTGTGGCAGGCAGCAGTGTTGGATGAAGTCCTCACATATTTGACTTAAGTAAAAGTAATAATACCAGACTTGAATAAGCTATGCCTATCGATCAACTATATATATATATAGTTCAATGCAAAGCTTTACCTAAGCTTTGCATTGAAAATGTTGAATTACATTTAAATGTCTGTTTTTCTACTATACTTATTCTGTAAAGCTACAAAAAGGAAACTATTGCATGAAGTAATTAAAAATTCTAATGCTTCTTTAATATCCTTAGTTGGGGCTAGGTCATTAGAATCTCTTATCTTCTGATTTTTTATGTTTTTATTTTAATGATTAATGAAATGGAACAATATTGAAAGATACTTTTATGCTGGTTATGCTCAAAATAATTAATGTATACATTGAATACAACTGTGACGTTTTAAAATATGGAAATGTCTTATTACTGGCCCAAGATTAAAAAGAAAATGAAAAGACAAATATTTACTTACCATGTTCTTTTTGACCTCTTCCTTGTTCTGTTCCATCTCTCTTTGGACTTTGAGCATATCCTCCCTGGTGATGTTCATCTCTGCAGCAGCTTTTTCCATGCTGGCTTTTATCTCACTCATAGTCCGAATGTTAGTTATTGTGTCTTTTAGCTTTTGTTCCACCTCTTTCCTGTGTTGTATCTTTACCTTCATGATTTCTACCTCATCCCTCTCTCTCATGGTCCTCTCCAGCCGTTGGTCAAGTTCTAGTCTCTTTTTTTTAACTGTAAAATTCATCCACTGGATTTGGCTCTTTTCTTCTGTAAAGTTCCTCCTGCTTTGCTTTGCATCTTCTCTTACCCGACACAACATCTTTCTGATTTCTTCTACTTCAAGAATCTCTCTCTTCATGTCAGTGTTCACTTCATTCGTGTTGCTTGGGTCTATGTTGTTTTCCTCAAACTGATTTTCTTCATGTTGTATTATGTCTCTGGTTCTGTCCATCTGTTGAATCTTCTGCTCATCAAATCTGTCCTCTATATGTTCTGACCTCTGCTCCTCAGTCTTAGCTTGTCTTCCCTCCATGTTTTGTTTAGCAGGTTCAGTCTCTTCCCTCATCCTACTGAACTCTTCCTTTGCTCTCCTGCTCATTCTTATGATTTGACCAGTGTTCATCCCTTCCATCTCTCTTATCTCTTTCTTTGTCCTTTGTAAGTCGTCGTCTGGCTTCTGTGTTTCCATTTCAGAACTCCCCTGTACAGACTTCATTGCATTCATTTCTGCTTGAGCTACCTGCCTGTCTATCTCTATGTTTTGAATGTCAGTGGGTATTTTAGTCTTGATGTTTTGTATGTCATCTTCTTCAGATTGGACCTGTGCCAACTTGTTTTCTAGGTTTTGATTTTGCTTCTGCATATCAGCCTCTATCTCCATTTCCCAGTGTGTTGTCTTCATGCTTACATCTGTGTTTTCTCTTTGCTTTTGAGAATCAGATTTGATATTTTCCATTCGTCCACTGTCTGTCCTAAGCTCCGGCTTCTCTCTCACAGTCACTTCCAGTTGTAGTTCACCCTCTTCTAGCACCTCCCAAAGTTTCTCCATCTCTTCCTGGATTCTGCTGAGATCAATTTTGACAGTTTCAGAGTTGTCTTTGTCTTCTTTCTGCCTTTCCCTGCTTTGAGGTTTGGTCCACCCTTGCTTCATCTGGTTGATATATACATTCATAATATGTTTGATGTGGTAAATGTGATCTTGATGTTGTGAAATAACTTTTTAATTTCTCTTTATCTGTTGCTTTATGTCTGCCGTGATTTTCTCCATTTGTTCTTTTGCCTGCTTTGCTTCAAGCATTATTTTCTTATTTTCTTTAATTCGACTCAGCAGACTGTCGGCTATCATCTCTGTTATCTGCTGGGCTCTCTTTATCTGCTCCATGCGTTCCTTACTTTCTTTCGATTTTGTATGGTCATACTTGGTCATTATGAACTTGTGGCGCTCATTAATGAGCTCATAACGTCGTCTTTCCAGAGTTTCCCTCTCTTGGTATATTTCAGTCTGCATTTTCAGAAGTTGCATTTTTTCCTGAGTAGCTTCATTTTTACTCTCCTCGAGTTTCTCAATAACATTTTCTATCTGAAATCTCAGTCTCTTTATTATTCAGTGCTGCTCATGGTTTTCAGCTGTCAGTCTGTCAACGTCCTCCTGTTGTCGCTCTGTATTTGTCTTCAGGTAGTTCATTTCATCTCTCTCTCTTTGTGTCTCCTTCAAAGGTTTTTCAATCTCTCCCAATACTTGACATGTCAATTGTCTTTGTCTTCTAATAGTTTCCCTCTTGGTTTTTCTGACGGCTTGTGTTTGTTTGTCTTCTAATGTTCTGTTCTCCATTATCCACTTATGCTCGGTTTGGGTCATTCTGCTGTTCTTTTGTCTTTGCTCTGTTGGTCATGAAAAAAGAACAGAATATCACTTGCCAGTGTACTGCATCCGATACTGTGTTAAACCAGGCCAGAAAAAAACCGTTTCATTTTGACAACAGATAAGATGGTGGTACAGAGCCAACTGAAACACAAATGTATGTCCAGCATGTAATCCTCTTTAGTGAAACCAAAAACACAGGAAGAAAACACAAAGAAAGGCAAGTACAACAACATGTATTGTATAGCCCCTCTCGGCCATTTAGACATACCAGGGGCGTCGTTAGGCCTATTTTAGGGGGGCTGAAGTCTTAAAGTAATCAAACACAGTCAAATTTGAGCACAGTTTAATTTCTAAGGTTAAACATCATGTATGAGATCTCTTTGAAATTATTAATCACATATTTCAAAAACTAAATTGCATTTTAAATGCCACTGAAATCAGTATATCCCCAGTGTCTGCTCCAAACCCAAATATTTGGTTAAAAAAACAGTGGGGAATGTGGACTAAGAAGAGTTATGTCTTGGCATTGCATATACCAATGCCAAGGTATACAATTTGCACGCTAAGATAGCGTGCAAATTGTATTACCTTCCACCTTCTCTTCACATCTCTCAAACAAAAACACACACACAGCGAGCAACTCGGTGCTCAGCCTTAATCCCTGTAACGTCAATTGTCGCAGTCCTCAGTCCAAAAGTAAAAATGTATTGAAAAAGATGGATGTAATAATTCGCTAAATTCACAAAATGTTTTTATTTAACGAAATAGTCTGCTTTAATTCATATATGTTGGCATTTAGCCTTTCAGAACTTACATTTGCACTGCGGTCAAAAAGCGGTTTACTCTCCCGCACGCACTTAAATAACGTGGCGGTCTACCACCAATCTAAGAGCATTATATCTATATAACCACAATAACACAAAATCTTATTTTCCCCAATTTCTTTAGGATGATAATGTCATAAAATATGACAACAGAATTCATATTGAAAGTTTCATTTGAGAACACAAATCAAAGCTTTGTGTGTAAAAAAACATAGTATTCGATAAAGCCTATCTACTGCCAATCGAGTCGATTAGGAGGGAACCAGATGGACTGCTGAACGCTAACCTCTGTTTCTAAAAGAGGAGGCGGTGGCAGACGGGGGCCAAGAGAACACGCCGAGATGCAAGTGATTCAGAGTTTAGATCATAACAGAGCAAAAAATGAGACAGCAATGCCATTTCAATGTGTACATTAACAAAATAATTACATTTAACTGACTAATATTTCTAGTTCTAGTATTTCACTTCATTGCCTACTTATTCCCCACATCCCTAGGTAATAAATTTAATTTAAAAAAAACTATGCCGATGTAGGGCTGTGCGCTATGGCCTAAAATTAATATTACGGTAGAATTTTGAAGCACGGATGGTATCATGATATATACATTTTTCCTAAAATGTCAATATACAATGCTTCTGAAGGGGAAAGGTAAGGTAATTGCATGTCATAATTTCAACCATCCTAAAATCAATATAAACCGACAACTCTAAATTTGATCTTTTCACATAAAGAGTGTAAATATGACCCGCAAAAAAAAAAATATATGAAACGGCCGATCATCTGAAAAACGGCCAGTTTCGATTGGCAGCAGATGGATCGGTGCATCTCAAGGCTCTACCAATCAGCACGGTACAGTCAAAATACATTACCATATGGCAAATTCATACCGTCCAGCCTCATGCTGAAGTTTAACACACATATTTACAGGTTTGTCTTACCTAAATAAGCTATAAGCTCAGGTTCCTCCTGTGAAAGGATCTGATAGAAATGAACTTTGGATTGGGATGTTCCTTCTTCCACAACATGAAACAGCGACCTGATTTGTTCCTGTGGTGTCAGAGCTTCAGTGATGGTTGTTGGCTGCTGTGAGATCCAGGCCTTTATGATGGCTCCAGCTGATTTCACCCCAGCAATGATCTGCTCCCTGAACTCCTCCAGGACGTTTTCCACTACAAATGAATTAGAGAATGTGGTGCAATCTGTCAAATGTTCCTTCAGTTTTCAAGGTAGGTTTTCACTTAATCAAACTAAAAAAGGGCCTATTCTTTCAAACATGTGGAAGTAGATGCATCAAAGAGTTGCAGTGGAAGTTTGTAACATTTGACAGTATGTTTACTGATGATCATGCGTGAGTAAGAATACATGCATGTGTATGGTTGAGAACCAAACAATCATTTTGAGGATTAAAATAAACTTACCATGGTCTCTTGATGAATATGTTTCCATATTACAAATTCAGAACTGTTTTCAATGAGATCACAGGCTTGAGTAGGAATGAAATTAAAATTTAGAGAATTATAGAAAACTCGCATTGCATTGCAGTTATATTAGATATATATATATATATATATACATACACAGTTGTGTGAAAAGTGTTTGCCCCCTTCCTGATTTCTTATTTTTTTGCATGTTTGTCACACTTAAATGTTTCAGATCATCAAACTAATTTAAATATTAGACAAAGATAACACAAGTAAACACAAAATGCAGTTTTTAAATGAAGGTTTTTATTATTAAGGGGGGAAAAAAATCCAAACCTACATGGCCCTGTGTGAAAAAGTGATTGCCCCCTAAACCTAATAACTGGTTGGGCCACCCTTAGCAGCAACAACTGCAATCAAGCGTTTGCGATAACTGGCAATGAGTCTTTTACAGCGCTTAGTTTCGTTTGATTTATCATAATAGAGTTCAATTATATCATCAATTATATCCAAATGTTTAAAACTCACATATATGACATCTGCATACTGAAAACTAGTGTGAATATAGTGTGGTTTGAATGGTTTAACATATAACCTGTTTGATGTAGTAAGGATTAAACGGTTTTTTTTAAAACACTCCAGTAACCCTAGAGCTATTGGGGTCATAGCAGGTGTGGGGAAGGCTGCTCCAGGCAAGGGCTGGAGAGTTTTTCAACTCCAATTAGAAAGATGTTATCTAGGGAATACAGACATTAGAAAGGGAATGTGAAAAGGGAAAGTTCAGTACACTCTGAGATTCCAATAGAATGAGGTAAACTGGGTGTAACTAAAAATATTTTCGTATCTAAAGAAACGGAGGAAGAGCTTAAAGACCAAAAGACGATGTCAGCCACACTATATAAGACTATGTAAAGAACAGAATAAATCAGTTGCGCTCCAGAAAATGAACCCGGGTTGAATTCTTTGCTTGAAGAATATTGCATCTATTGCATCGAACTCTGTCTGATATTAGTGCTTTCTTCAAAGATCATCGGGACACCAAAAGGTATTAAGTATAGAATAAGAATAGAGTTGGAACAGTAGTTAAGACTTCATCAACTGGCCCAGTTCAAACTTCTGTTCTCCGACATGGGAGACATTGCTTTCATAGGCGGGTGTGGGGGGGGGGGGGGGGGAGTTGCCTCCATATATGTCACCTGTTCCACATTAGCCCACCAGTAGCATATCGCTATGCATATATATTCAAGGATTGAAGGATGATTTATCGTCATTATGCAACACAGGGATGCACAACGAAATTCAGTTGTAGCCCATTTGCAACACAACACATGAAAAACAAAATAAAACAAAAACGGTACTACATTCCTGTAGTGCAGTTTTGAATTTGCATCATGAGGAATGTAAACAGCAGCAAGAAAAAAAAAAATCTCTGGCTGATATCTTCACATTAAAAACTCAACTTTGACTGTGTTTGAGCACCAAGCATCATGATGTAAACACAGAGTCCTCCTCCTCTGGTCCCACTGGAGTCCTCCTGGGTAACACTATAGTGTTATAGTGTTACATACTGCACTACGGACATCTGCTGTCCGCCGGTCATAGTGCAGTATATAACACTATATGAAGAATTCAAATACTTCGCAGTCAAATGTCAAGTCTGGGAGCCAAATCAATCAACAACACTAAATACTAGGAGTGGGGGGGGGGGCGGAAATCAAGTATCGCAAAATCGCAAAATCTTGATCTGGTATCGATACACCAAGGCTGATCTTTTATTCTATAAAAATAATGTAAATAGAGATTGCGTTATTAGGGATGGGCGACATAAAAAGCACTAATGCTCCTCTTCAGCTTGCATTTTTTATACTGATTATAGGTCGATAACAATGGGCAGTAAAACTTTATTTCACAATTTGATGGCGTAACTGTGTAATTGATGTTCACATGACTCCCTAGTAATTTTTTCTATCCAAAATGTTTACACATTGCCAATTTAAGGCACTTTTTGGCAGATATAAAGGTGGAGTGTCGCTCTGACATTATTATAGCTCTTATTAACAACGCTTCAGTACTCTCTCACACACACAACAAACCTGCGCTCACACACACATGTAACGTGACTCACGCAAGAGGAGATTTCACTGCAAGTCACGGTCCCCTTGACTTGGTCAAATACCAACTGTGTTGTTCCTGCAGGTCTGAGTGTAAATGCCCCCTTCTTGCCTTTTTCTACCACTTGAAATTACATTATGTCTGGTCATGGTCTTTCCTTACCTTTTGTTACTATACTGTATAAAATGCTTTCTTTTTATCTGGGACGATAATATGGAAAATGAAGATGATTTTAAATGTTTTTTGTGTCCTGATTTTTTATGTAATTGTAATTTTTACATTTTTGACTCATTTGTATTCAAATATTCATCTTTTCAATAATTTGTCATTTGTTTCAACAATGTAACTTTTCAATCATGAATACTATAAAAGTGTTTTTAGTTGTAATACAACTCTTACTCTGCACTGTGTGTTATGATAGTAATTGTTATATACAATATGTGTGCATAACTGTTCAATTCCATGCATCAGGTGGTATTTTCAAAGTGATTGAAATTAGAAGATTTTACAAAACATCCAACAGGTGGTGGTATACACTCAAAATGGAAATTTAGGAGCTTTAAATGCATAATTTGGAGTTGTTTACACATATCTTATTGTGAAGGACATAAGTATAGTCCCAGATGTGTTGACATCATTGATGTGTATCTTGGCGACCCAGGAACAACTTAATATCCCGGAAAAACCAGCAGCGCCCAGTCCTTAAGAGGATATAAATTACTCCAAACCGGGACATGGGCAGCACACGGCTAATTCACCGGAGTTAGCGTTCTTTTGCAGACTGAGGTAATGGCAAAGCTAAAGTTAATAATTAAAACTATAGTTAGAAAGGTAAGAAGTTAGACTTTAGCTGAAAACCATTAAATCAACTCAAAACATGACATGATCATTATAGTGGATTATTATTGGAGTGTGTTTAATATAGTAAGTCTATTGCCTTTGGTGTACCAAAGACAGTGATCATGATGTATTAACTTAAAATGTATGGCGAACAACACATATTGTACATAATACATTTTTTGCTGATAATTCTCAAAATGTAGGGAAACTGCATATGAATAGATGTTTTAAAGGATTTCTGGATATACAGTATGATGCTAGCTTTGGGAAGTTATCCCTTTCTTATTTTCAAAATGTTTTATGTGCATAGTACAGAAAAACATGAACCATTAACAAAAAAACTTTTATTTGAAAAAAGAACTAACTACCAACACAAATTATTTAACATCCTCCAACTTCTCCTTGTGCTCCTCCCAGACCTCCATTTTATCCTCCCATCTCCGTTTGGCTGCCAGCATCACACACATCTGTACACAAAAATACAGACACATTTTTTGTGTTGGTTGCATTATAAAAGAATTAACATGAAAAAAGCAATGTCAAATTTAATATCAACACTGTCCATCTTACCCTCCCAATTCACACACCCAATGTGCTAAATTGAGATAAAATTGTTCGATATTCAGTTGTGTCTAATGTGAATTTTCCTTTTACTGCTCCCATACTTATTTTTGCTGAAGAAGCATATCATATTGGGCTATGTTTGAGTTTGATAATTGAGGATTGCTTTAATATTCTACTCATTTTGAAAAAGTAACAGCCAGTGGGCATACTCCAGCCGACCAGTGATGTAACTTCATTAGTCCCTCAAACAGAGACAGACTTTTGGGTGTATAGGGCTAGCCAGCACTTACCTGCAGTCCAAAAATCTAATTTGATAAAATACTGTAATATTATTACACATCAAAGGCTGTACCTTAACTTATTTTATACATAACACTTGTGCTACTAAGGTTAAAAGTTTTGTAGCACGAGGATAAAAGTATCAAGTGAATCCACTGTCGATGTGTTTAGGGGGCCTGCAACATACAGTATATGTCGCACTGTACAGCCCTGACAACCATACAATCACAGTCATATCTTTGACAACATTCAAACTACAAAAAAACACTTACCATCAGCTGCATAACCTCTAAGCTGCAGCTGCAACACCTCCAGCTCAGCCTTGCTGGCTGTCAGCTCCCTCTGCAGCAAAGCCACCTCTTCCTCCGCCGCCATCGTCAAGCAGACTTTCCGCTCCATGACCTCCATAACCTGTGCAGTAAACTGCAGGCTCTGCTGGTAGAGGTCCTGGCGCGTTACCGCTGGATCACAGCACGCATGCTGCAAATACAAAACAGCCAATATGAATAAATATAAAATCACAAAACATGAAGGAGCACTTTAGACAAGTTATTGATCTTGAGACAAAACACATCCAGCAACTGAAACACCCATTAGGTTGAAAAATTCAAATATTTGCAATTATGAGGGCTAAATTATAGAACGAATTTAACACAATTATCCACTTCTACTTAATCGTTAACATATTCAATCTATGGCACTTGTCTTCTTCTCACTACTGGACATTTAAAGCAAAAAACATTGTAACAGATTACAATAACATGATACAGATGTGTTGCATACTGTACGATTTCTAGCCTAATGTGGCCCCTATCCCTAATTAGGCTTTTCTGCTTTAAAAGGTCAGAGCATAATCACCACCACATGTAGTACTTACACTGAAAAGTTGCATTAGCTGCATAACAGCCTTCACGTCCTCATCCATGTCCTCATCATTTATGGCTGGAAATTAAGCCGGAGAAGTAGCCATGGTCTGACAGACAACACAGTCAAAATAAATCAACTACACACAATATTCAGCAAATACTTATCACAGACCACACGCAAAATCAAACACTGCATTCAAATTATTCACCAAACATACATTAAGGCCGAGATCCTCCTTGTGGCACTAGCACCGCAGTGGCTAGTCTGTGGCAAGCGTCAGTCAGGCGTCACAACAGCGGCAAGCGAGTGGCACTCGTTCAGCACCCGTCAAGAAGCTGCCGAGCTGAGCGGGCGGAGCCACATTTCCTGAGAACACCCATTGTTGTTACGATTGGTCAGCTGCCATAAATCTGTTTTATCATCATAATATGGATTTTAGTTGAGTCACCTGAGCCACCCGTTCTCTGTATACATCCTTAGAGTAACCACGTTGTACTTTTTTGTTTCTCAATCATTTTATTTAAGTATGATTTTGAAACAAAAGGGAACATAATACACTCTTTCAAAAGTATTAGTTTTGTAGTCATTTACAACAATCGGCTAAAATAATGAAAATAAATCATCCGTTTTATTATCATTTAAAAGTATATATATATATATATACAGTGGGGCAAAAAAGTATTTAGTCAGCCACCAATTGTGCAAGTTCTCCCACTTAAAAAGATGAGAGATGCCTGTAATTTTCATCATAGGTATACCTCAACTATGAGAGACAGAATGGGGGGAAAGAATCCAGGAAATCACATTGTAGGATTTTTAATGAATTAATTGGTAAATTCCTCGGTAAAATAAGTATTTGGTCACCTACAAACAAGCAAGATTTCTGGCTCTCACAGACCTGTAACTTCTTCTTTAAGAGGCTCCTCTGTCCTCCACTCGTTACCTGTATTAATGGCACCTGTTTGAACTCCTTATCAGTATAAAAGACACCTGTCCACAACCTCAAACAGTCACACTCCAAACTCCACTATGGCCAAGACCAAAGAGCTGTCAAAGGACACCAGAAACAAAATTGTAGACCTGCACCAGGCTGGGAAGACTGAATCTGCAATAGGTAAGCAGCTTGGTGTGAAGAAATCAACTGTGGGAGCAATTATTAGAAAATGGAAGACATACAAGACCACTGATAGTCTCCCTCGATCTGGGGCTCCACGCAAGATCTCACCCCGTGGGGTCAAAATGATCACAAGAACGGTGAACAAAAATCCCAGAACCACACGGGGGGACCTAGTGAATGACCTGCAGAGAGCTGGGACCAAAGTAACAAAGGCTACCATCAGTAACACACTACGCCGCCAGGGACTCAAATCCTGCAGTGCCAGACGTGTCCCCCTGCTTAAGCCAGTACATGTCCAGGCCCGTCTGAAGTTTGCTAGAGAGCATTTGGATGATCCAGAAGAGGATTGGGAGAATGTCATATGGTCAGATGAAACCAAAATAGAACTTTTTGGTAAAAACTCAACTCGTCGTGTTTGGAGGAGGAAGAATGCCGAGTTGCATCCAAAGAACACCATACCTACTGTGAAGCATGGGGGTGGAAACATCATGCTTTGGGGCTGTTTTTCTGCAAGGGGACCAGGACGACTGATCCGTGTAAAGGAAAGAATGAATGTGGCCATGTATCGTGAGATTTTGAGTGGAAACCTCCTTCCATCAGCAAGGGCATTGAAGATGAAACGTGGCTGGGTCTTTCAGCATGACAATGATCCCAAACACACCGCCCGGGCAACGAAGGAGTGGCTTCGTAAGAAGCATTTCAAGGTCCTGGAGGGGCCTAGCCAGTCTCCAGATCTCAACCCCATAGAAAATCTGTGGAGGGAGTTGAAAGTCCGTGTTGCCCAGCGACAGCCCCAAAACATCACTGCTCTAGAGGAGATCTGCATGGAGGAATGGGCCAAAATACCAGCAACAGTGTGTGAAAAGCTTGTGAAGACTTACAGAAAACGTTTGACCTCTGTCATTGCCAACAAAGGGTATATAACAAAGTATTGAGATGAAGTTTTGTTATTGACCAAATACTTATTTTCCACCATAATTTGCAAATACATTCTTTAAAAATCAGACAATGTGATTTTCTGGATTTTTTTTCCCTCATTTTGTCTCTCATAGTTGAGGTATACCTATGATGAAAATTACAGGCCTCTCATCTTTTTAAGTGGGAGAACTTGCACAATTGGTGGCTGACTAAATACTTTTTTGCCCCACTGTATATATATATATAAATGTTTTTCAAATTAAAACCCATAAAAAGTCCAATCCAAAAATACATGTCTGAAAATATCTTCACTCTTCCTCTGCTTATATGTAGGTGTCAGTAGGTGCCACAAGCTGCCAGTGCCAATAGTTGTCAGAGTAGTGCCACCACTAGTCAGAGGACCGTGTCCGTGTGCGTTATGATAGTTTCATCGAAAAAACTAAAATACAGAAATACCACGTTTAAAACCAAAAACGACAACATGGACAAGCACAGTTGTTTTTCCTTTTTTGTTGTTTGAATCCAAAAAACAAAATACGAGAAAACCAAAGTCAACTCTGCGCACACAAAAAACACTTTGATTAAACTATATTACAAACTGCACCGATTAATCGAAAACTTAATTCTTGCTGTATACATGTACAAATAAATATTAAACCGCCAGTAATCAATTACTGTTGCTTACATACTCTAAACGGCCCAGTTTTATTTATTTACAGTCATTTGTTTTTCTTCTAATATTACCCTGGTATGTGCTTGCATCATAGACTATTTAAGAATTTCTTGCATACGGTCATTCTATTGCCTTGACTTTTATTATGAAATATTCTTACTTCCGGGTTACCTGTCGTCATTTGCGTCTCAAAGACAAAAACAAGAAAGAGATTCGCAAGAACCAAAATCGGTTCTTAATTTGAGTTTGGTTCTCTCGCTTTTTCGTTTTTGGATCCAGATAACAAAAACAGAAAAACGGAAAAACGGCTGTGCATTTCCCTTTACTCCGTTTTTTTCGTTTAAACGATGAAACAGACGTAAAATCAAAACGTACACGAATGAGATACCATTACAGTAATGCATTCCTGAAATTTGCAGTCACACAAAGTGGAAAAACACAATAACAATTATTTCGAAACAACAAACATGATTAAATAAAATACTTCATCAGCAATATACGCTTACTTACAAATATGCCTGCTTTCCGCTGCTGAGTGAGATCTCCGTACAAAAAACAGCGGCTGTGTCTCAATTCAGGGGCTGCATCATTCGGAGGACCCAGCCTTCGCGGTCTACGTGGGCCGCGTCCATTGAGGACCGCATAGGCCAGACCGTGTGGTCTACGAAATGAGACGCCCTACGCCACAGAGGACTTCCTGTTTGCGTCAACAGCTGTTCCCGCCCCGCCCCCCTCTTGCTGCTCCCGTCCCTAAAATCCCTGCTCAACAGGATTATATATATACATATATATATATTTATAGTGTTTATATATACATTTATAGTGTATATATATATATATATATATAAATATATATATATATATATATATAATCCCTGCTCAACAGGATTATAAATATATATACATATAAATACATTAAACTAAACTAAAGGAAATGTTTTAGTTTAGTGTTTTAATCAGTTTTTTATCATATATTCAATAATTAATTCATAGATCTTTTTCATAATATTCTTTTTTCTATATTAATAATCAGTTAATTAAATCAGTTACTAATAACTAATTTTCAATCAGTTATAGTTCTGGTAATTTAATTAATTTATCAATAACTTTATTTCATTTCATTCATACACATACATATATATTTACATGTACATATATATATATAGCAATCCTAAGGCAGAGGAAATCAATCAAGACAGTTAATATTAACAGCAGCAAAACAAATGTCAGCAAACGTGTTTATTAACTCTCAGTAACACATGTGCATATACTTTATATTTTTTTAATAAGTTGATGAAAAGAGAAACATTTATCAATAATTTTCACACAGGGATGCAAACTTAGAAGATTGACACATTTTACACAGCAGAATATATACATATTCACATAGAAATCATTTACATGGATGTCTTATGTAAATTTAAATAAATAAAATAAAAAGGTGACAGTCAGAACTGTCATCTCTGTGACAGCAACATGAACACATGAGAATGATCTACTGGTTGTCTTATTAGTGAAGGCTTTGTACAGGATGAGAGCTCATGTAACTGTAACCTTAAGTACAGGATGGTCAAATGGACTAATGTCTTAATTCAAGCTATGGTTGCTGAATGTTTGTCCATCGTTCTCTCCTCAGCTCCTGGCTCTCTGTAACAAAACATGAACAGAATCAGCAAAATACTCAAATGCAGTGTAATAGTGTAGTTAATCTCAACGTTTGAAACGTAACTGGATTTAAAGTGATATTTCAGGTTCACAACCTGTCTACCTGAGCTCACGTTGGTCCGTTTATGTACATGATATAAAGTATAAATCATCTGTAAAATCATCACAAACTCAGTAAGATATTATTCAACCTCTGAGGTTTGAAAGTGAAGTTATTAAAAGTTAATTTACAAGGTTCACTACGGTCGGATGCAGCCAGCCGAGCTGCCGGTAATAGCGGACCGGCACGCAATGCATCTTGGGATATGCTGGGCCGCGAAGGATACATCAGATGTGTCCTCTAAATCTCCGACGAGAAGGCTGCATTGAAGGACTCTTCAACAAAAATGCGAAATGGGACAGAACTAGTCTCAGCGCTGTGACGCAACCGGTCTACGAATGCAGCCTCCGCAGGATGCAGACCCTGAGACACAGCTATTGTGTCAAACCTCTTCTTCTTCTTCTGGTTCTACGGCGGTTAGCATCCATCTTATTGGTGCATTACCGCCACCTTCTGCTCCGGAGTGTGGATCAGCCAATAGACTTACAATATTTCCCCCAAACAAAACAAACTAAATAATAATAATTAAACAAATAAAAATGTCTGGTGTTTTCTATCATTTTCAGTGTTTTGTTTAGCGCACTATGGCCCAACCGTAACCTTGTCAACACTGTTTCCTCTCTCCTGTTCCTACTTACCTACCCTGGTACCTTTGACACTCTTTTGAATATGATATAGATGTCTCCCTTTCTCCTCTCATCTTTTTGCCACATTTCATTGATATTTTCCCAAATAATACACTTGACCTCTGTTTTACTGATACTAATTTGCATTTCTTTAAAGCCCGAGCTCTTTGCCAAATCATCCGCCCTCTCATTCCCACTCACCCCTACATGCGCTGGAACCCACAGGAATTTAACCTGACCTCCCTGATTAGATATTCTTGTGGCTGACTGAAGGACTTCATACAGTTTGTCTTGACAGCTGTTCAAATGAAAATACCTTAAACTTGCTAGGGCTGAAGATGAGTCGGAGCATATCAACACCTTTTCCTATTTTTTTCCACCCATCGTGGAGCAACCAGCACTGCCAGCATCTCCACTGTGTAAACCCCTAGATTACCGGATGTTCTTCTGTTGATTCCTATTCCTTTAGCTGGTGTTGCCACCCCATATCCTGTCACTCCTGTCTCAGATTTCATAGCACCATCCATGCAAATCTGTGTATAATCACTGTACTCTTTCATTACATAATATTCAAATGCACTTAGCAAATCAACTATATCTTTTTCTTTTTTTTTTACCTCTAACAAATACCAGTCTATATCAGGCAACACGAGTGTCCATGGAGCCATCACCGGGCTCAGATCAAACACTACAAATTCTCTTGCTATGTCATTGTCCTACCCGACCAAAGTGATCTCTCTGACTCCTCCCATTCTCCCAGACCACCTGCAGCACTCCTTTTGCAGGGTGAGAATCATCATGTCCCTGTAAATTAGCCCAGTAGTTTGCCATTAGTTGCTTTCTCCTTAAATCCAGCAGCATTTCTCCCATTTCTACCTGCAGGGCAGGTATTGGCGATGTTTTAAATGCTCCACTACATACTCTTAATGCCTGTACCTGAATCACATCCAATTTACCAAATAAAATATTTGGCTGCTGATCCATATGTAAGTAAATAAGTCAAATTATAAAGTGCTTTTCACAGACATTAGTCACAAAGTGCTTAACAGGAGCAGAATTACAAACAAAAAAGCACAATGTGGGCCAATGATTTACATTAAAATGCAGAAAAACAGAAAGTAGAAACGTAAAACATGGTAGGCTTAGGACATGAGTTGTTACCCAAAAAACAGTCTAAACAGGTGTGCCTTGAGCTGATTTATGAATGCGTTGTGAGACGAGGATCAATTTAGTACAGATAATGAAGATGATGGTTTATATTAGGACGAGCCATTTTACTGTGTAGATGGTAATGACAGCCTAGGAGTGAAGAAGATTAAAGGAGATAGTAGATTGACCTGAGGATCGACTTCTATGAAATTCATTGAATGTAATGCCCTGGTCATAAAATTAGTTAGATGTTAGATGCACCATATAAAAAACAATTAACAAAAAGACCAAAAACAAATTAAATATACAGGTTACAGGGCTCTCTGTGGCTCTTAATAAGCTGATGGTATTATTTCTTAAGTGCAGGTCGATATACGCACAGACCAGGAGAGGTCACTGCACAGAAACAGGTCATGGAGGGCAAGCTGCAGGTGTGGATAGAGGACGGAGTGATTAATTGGGTCTGTCTAGCTGGCGCCAGAGTAGTTGTCTGATATTCAACTTCATGACATGTTTTTCTCCTTGGCACCTGCGTCGGACACCAGGGCCTCTGTATGACATACGCTCACGTGTACAGCTCTTATATCATGCCAGGTACACGTGATACTGACACACATACATAAGACACACGCAAACTTGTTAATCACCTTTAACTCATTTATGTTAATTTACTATAATCATTATTGCTTGGGGATGCGACTACCTCGAAAGACTGTAGAGCCGACAAACCTTGCTGAAAGAGTACATATATTTCAAAGATTACTCTGGTATTTACTCTATGCTTGGCAAGATTGTATTAATACAATAATCTAGATTTCTAACCATACAGGTGCATCTCAATGAATTAGAATATCATCGAAAAGTTAATTTATTTCAGTAATTCAATTAAAAAAGTGAAACTCATATATTATATAGATTCATTACACACAGGGTGATATATTTCAAGCGTTTATTTCTTTTAATTTTGATGATTATGGCTTACAGCTAATGAAAACCCCAAATTCAGTATCTCAGAAAATTTGAATATTACATTAAAAAAAGGATTTTTAATACAGAAATGTTGGCCTACTGAAAAGTATGTCCATGTACAGTATACAGTATGCACTCAATACTTGGGCCGGGCTCCTTTTTCATGAATTACTGCATCAATGCGGCATGGCACGGAGGCGATGAGACTGTGGCACTGCTGAGGTGTGATTGAAGCCCAGGTTGCTTTGATAGGTCTGGTGTCTCTCATCTTCCTCTTGACAATACCCCATAGATTTATTTTATTTTTGTCACACATATTGTGCCTCTCCAGTGCAGCATGCAGTTGGTTAGCCACCAAATTCTCTAAGATTTTTGAAAGGAAAGGCAGTTTTGATATGGGCTTATAGTTCATGGGCAAAGCCGGATCTAGATTGGGTTTCTTTAATATAGGCATAGGATAGTGGCATGCTTGAAATAGGAGGGGACAATTCCTAGTGTAGACAATGAGGAATTAACAGCAGGGCCAATAATTGGCAGAACTTTCTGAAAAAGAGAGGATGGTAAAACATCCAAGGGGCAAGATGATGTCTTTGTTTTCTTAATTAAGTCCATCAGGCCTTGAAGGCTGATAGGCTGGAAAGAGTCCAGAACAGTAGGAGATTGAGAGGAGCTACATGTAAATGAACAAGTCCCAGGCTGAATACCAGACATAATAGCTATTACCTTATCAATAAAATAGGTAAGGAACTTGTTACAATCGTCAACAGAAGAGCATGGTCATGTAGAGACAGACGGTGAAACAATTGTATTAATTGTGTCAAACTAAATCTTGGGATTTCTCTTTGAAAAATAAATGAAGTTGGCAAAATAAGCAGTTCTAGCTTCCTTTACTTCAGCATTAAAAGAAACTTTGAGAAATGAGCGATGCACTTCTAGCCCAGTGGCTTTCCATAGCCGCTCTGTCCTGCAACACTTCCGTCTCAGGCTGCAGACAGCGTCCGTCATCCACGGAGAAGTGTTGTAGGCAGCCTTGGTCCTTTCCTTAGAGGTGCCACTTTATCCAGCAATGTGGTGCAATGTTCATTAAAAGACTGTATTAAGAGTTCAACATCATTGTGATTTGTGTTAATATCACAGCAGAAGTGCATTGAGAACTGATCTGCTGTACTCCCGTTATAATGCGGGAGTGGAATGTTCGTTTCAGACACAAGGGGTCAGCATTTACAGAAAGATCAAAGAAAATACATGTATGATCACTGATCAGTAGGTCCTCACAACGGGTATTATCAATATCAAGACCCAGAGAGAACACAAGGTCCAAGGTGTGACCACCGCTGTGAGTGGCGCCAGAAACATGTTGCGTGAAGTTTAAAAACTCAGTGGCTGTACAATCTGTGGCATCATTAATATGCAGATTAAAATCACCAACCAGAAGCACTTTATCTAGCTTGATAATAGAGGTCAGAAAGTCTGTGAACTCTGATAAGAACTGACCTGCTGGACCCGGAGGTCGGTAAATTAAAACACAGTAAAACGGCTTTAGCCGACCCACTTTAGTCAGCTGTAGTTCGAAAGTAGTATGCTCCCCAATTGGCAGGAAAACTGATTCTTCCAGACCACAGCGAGACCTCAACCGCGGCCTGTCAAACGCGGAGTCCCAATAAGAACAATCCACAGGGCATAGTTCATTTAAATGGATGCATTCCATAGTTCGTTGCCAGGTTTCAGTTAGAAATAAAAAAGCCAAATTATGACTTGTGAACACAGACTTTGCTACAGAGTGTGCATTAATCAGACACATTTTAATGGGGGAAGACACATGTCGTCATCAGCTCAGGAAGCTTTGGGGGTATATGTGCGATAGGACGGATCACTCGTGCAACACGGTACAATGCTGCTGTAATCCATAATAATGATAATAACATAATAACAACTGGCTCCCCCATTCCCTACCCTACCAGTCACACATCTCATCACATGTATTACTTTTTTGCATTTTTCCTATATTCTCCTGATATGGTCTGCCCATCTTAACCTTGAATCAAAAAGAACTCCCAGAAATGTAAATGTTCCAACCCTTTCTAAGTATCTCCCATACATCCTTAGCTTCATCTCATTCTTGATTATTTTCCTGGTGAAAAAGACCATTTGCGTTTTTTCAACTGAGAACCTAAAACCCCAATCATACCCCCACTCCACCATCTCATCAATTGCTTCTTGTAATTTTCTGACTGCATGTTCCATGTTCCTTCCTTTTTTCCACAAGGCCCCATCATCAGCAAAGAGAGACCTACCTATATCTGAATCACTACTGCCTCTTTCCAGAGAAAGGGCAAGCTCAAATCGTGGCAGCGGCAGCTAGTAGAGGCACTTCCTGTTGCAAGCTCAGCTGCCGCGGCAAGTTGTGGCAGCTGCTGCCACAAACAGTGGCAGCTGCCACAACTTCTCTCGGCAGTTTCCACTGTTTGTGGCAGCTGCCACTGTTTGGGAGAGGTGCCGCGGCAGTTTAGCCTTTATTTGTCGTTATTTGACAATATGTGACAATACATTAAGGTCCTTGAAGGTATGACTGTTGGTAGTTGTAATTGGTTTAGTAAAAAAATGCCGAATTGTAATAGTATGGAGCCTCGTTTTTATTAAGCTAAGCTAATATAGGCTAACATCAGTTGGCACTTGTTGCCATGGCAACTACACCAGCAGACTAAACTGGGGTGAATGAACGGCTATGCTAACGAATTTCATTGCACAATGGATTTATAAATTATAATTTATAAATATATATCTATATATACTGTATATATATACTGTATATATCCAAGTCAATAGGTTATATGGGCTGTCATCATTCTAAACAGTACAATGCATATTATCCATATTTACAATTTGCATTCCTTCAGTCTGCTACATGAAAGTGTTTATTGTTGCCATGGCAACAGGTACCAACTGATGTTAGCCTACATTAGCTTAGTTTGATAAAAACGAGTAGCCATACTATTACAATTCGGCATGTTTTTACTAAACTAATGACAACTACTAACAGTCATACCTTCAAGGACCTTAATGTATTGTTAATATTGTCAAATAACGACAAATAAAGGCTAAACTGCTGCGGCACCTCTCCCAAACAGTGGCAGTCTGCCACGGCAAGTCGTGGCAGCTGTCACAAACAGTGGAAACTGCCGGGAGAAGTTGTGGCGTGGCAGCTGCCACAACTTGCCGCGGCAGCTGAGCTTGCAACAGGAAGTGCCTCTACTAGCTGCCGCTGCCACGATTTGAGCCAGCTCCTACTGCCAAGTTGAGGACATCTACATGCCAGTATTGACTAATAGTCATAGCACCACCCACTGGCAACAGGAAGTTAACGTTATGTGACAAATATCATCCAATTTACATGAAATTTACAATGTGTTCTACACTTAATACCCAGCACAAATGTATGTTTAGCCTGTCTTCTGTCGCACCCCTTAGTAGGCACAGAAAGGGAAACATTTCCAGAGCTACACACTTGAAGCAGGAAATACAATCTCCTGTTTGCGGCGTCCAATGTTCACGGAAGTGCCCAACTGCATCAACCGGCATCCCGCTAATAAACCCAGTGTGTGCTTAGGTCATCGCTACTTGCAGCTTCAATGATACTTATTATACTTGCTATATTTGATTACTTTTCCAACAAATGTAATGCTGTGCAATAATGTTGGAAAGTCCTACCTACATAAACAACAGTACTCAAAACTGATTACTCGTCAAACATTTATAAAAAGTTATTCAATATAATCTGAATTAAGTTTGTAACAGGGAGAAATAACATAGAAAGAAAGCACTAATTAAAACCTTGAAACTAAAAACTTAACAAATGGCTTAAAGCAAACCAAACCTGCAATCAAGAATAATTATACTACCTCATCTCTGGCACTGCCGTTACATATACTCTCATTGTTTTTATTAATCTGCTACTTTTGTAATGTATTTTGTTGTATCATATTGTGTTGTATTGTGCTGTACAGTAGTGTACTATAGCGTTTGCTGTCATTAGTAACTGTAATTTTACTACGTATTCTGTCTCAGTGATTACAATTACATTTATTTTACTTACTTAACTCTGGAAGTTGTTACTCCCATACACTGTGATGCGCCATTATTTTTACATCATGTCGAGTGGGTTTGTTTTAGATTGCACAGAAGCACAATTTTGAAGTTTCTCCTCATGTGCGTGATTCAAAATCTGTAAGGATTTTAAACCCCTGTAGTCTGAGCCCAGCTTCAAAATATGCAAGATTTACTGCAACCCTACATACATAAATTTGTCATTTTTATTTAAAGGTGTACGATACAACACAAAAAAATAGTACAGTTTGCATTTTGTGGCCTGAGGATATCAGCAGGCAAATTAGTACTCATAGACATAGCGCCATCTACTGGCAACAGGAAGTCAGCGTCATGTGACAAACAGCAGCCAATTTACAATACATTTATATTATGTGGACTACACTTGATATAGAGCAACATAATGCATGTTTAGCGCTTGTTATGGAGCAACATAGTGAGTACAGGAAGTGGTGGGATATTGCAATACATAATTTCCAGCCTCACACACAAATTTCTGCAAGCAGCGATGATAGTGCAAGGGCTTTAATTATTAGGGCCCGATGACCGACCAGTTGACAAAGGCCCTGTTGAAAATGCTAGGATTATTATTATTAGGGCCCGAGCAGTGAACAACGGTCGGGCTGCGAAGACCCTATTGAAACTGTAAAGATTATTATTAGGGCCTTAGCTCTGACGAAGAAGACCTATTGTTCTTCTAAGGATTATTACTGGTGTTCTTTTATGTCTTTGAACACAAAAACAAGGTGCTTGGGCTACTGGAAAACTTTGGTTCCAAATTTGGTGCACAAGTCAGTTTTGGCAAAATAGCCGTTTGATATGGGTATTGAGCTCAGGTTTGACAAAATGACTTGATAGCGCCCCTTTTTGAGTAACTCCTACGCTGAGATTCACCTAGCTCTATGAAATTTTATATGTAGAAGAGGCTAAAATGATAAAAAAATTATATGCTAATTCAACAGTCTGTGTCTGTGTTTTACAAAAAGCTTCAGCATAATATTTTATCATTAAAAGTAGGCTAGTTTAATAATCACCATAATTACTGCTCCACCCGATGAATAGATAAACCATTGCAACTGATTTCCACATATGGCACCATGGGGGCGTCACTAGTCTTGGTAGTGTCCATGTTGTTTCAACATTACAACTTAAAAGCTAATGAACAAATATCATCAAACACAAGTTATTATAATAACTTTATTCAAAGCTTAAAATCCTTTCAAGGGTGCGTTTGCACAATCCCACGTGAAGTATTTCATGTGTTGTAAAGCCACGTTTAAAGTAGTCTTCAATGTACTCACAATACATTTCATGTAGTGTACAGTAACCAGCCAAAGAGCTGCTTCTGTGACTGTGTGTTTAGGTATCTCATCATTTTGACTTTCTATCTCAGAATTATGACTTTCTATCTCATAACTTCGACTTTCTATCTCATAATTTCGACTATGTGGATATTTTTATTATCAAGTCTAACTTTAATTATTATTATTATTATTTTTTTTGCTGGCGGATTCGCGGGCCACAAAAGATCACGTAAAACAAGTTAGCATCCAAAGTGAGCCTTTTAGTGTTGAGAGTTTACTGAAATTTGACCATAGAACACATTTGATTTTATTTTATATTTAGGCACCTTTTTTTTTAACTTTAAACCCACTTAGTGCTTGAACTCAACCTATAGTTTAGTCTTGTAGGCTATCTGTTACTTCAATAAGCCGGTCTGACAAACATCTGTTTCATAATAATTACATGTATTTGATGAAAAAAAACACACTAGAGAAGATGGGAGGAGGAGGGATTTCCGTACTCCAAAAAAACAACTTTTCCTCCAGATTTCATTAGCTGGAGAAGTGCGACGAAGAGGCGGGACTGGACATTCTTCTCATACTGCAGACCAGGCAGGCGGGGGGCGCGCGCTTCCTGTTCTCTCTTTTACGCTAAAACATGAGATTTACATGGAAAGACGAACACTTTGTGGCAGCGAACACGCTCATTTTCCCGTAGCAAAGATTATAACTCGCGGCGACAACCTCCATTGACCGGCGGTAGCGAGTTTTCTTGTTGTAGAGGGAGAGTATCTGCAGTCGGAGGAGTTGCTTCAGTCCTCAGGAAAGGAGAAAATGAACGGAGTGATGTTTCGCTGAGATGAAGGACCGCGAAAGTAAACTGAAGAACTCCACTGAAAGGTAATGCGGTTACTGGCATATTGTTTGGAAGTTAAAGTTTTCCCCCACGCGTATATCAGTTTTCACGTCGACAAATCTTATGTTCCAGTAGCAATGTTGTGATAGTAATTTTTCTTTGGTATCAGCAAGGATACCAGGACAAACACGTTGTTTCAGAAAATGCTTGAGTTTTATCGATAGGCCTATCTAATCTTCATGTCAGTCACACATGGTTCATACTTCATCCTGTGATGGGTGCTACGAAATAACTTGAGTATTTTTTGAAAATACTGAAGCTAGGAGTATACGTGTAGGTGGGTGTATCCATCACTGCATCCTTGCCTTTGTTACCAGAAGGGCTTCTGTTAGCTGTTTGTTTTGCGTCAGTGTGAGTGCCACATTAGTGATGTGGTTCCAGGGGTTTGTCAGGGAGAAAGAAAAACATTCAAGTTGTTTTAGTTGCCACTGGTATTACAAGGTTTCCCTGTGAACCTTCGCATGCTCAACTGGAGAGTTCTCAGTAACCATAGTAGACAGATGTAGTACAGGGGTGTAAGTAGATTGAAGTTCTTACTGGTTACTAATACCCCAACCTTCATGGCTTCATGTTGTTCTCCTCCCATCCCTAGCTGCTGTAAAGTCAGCAGATACTCGAATCTCTGTGGTCAAATCAGCCGACACTGGCATTTTAGTGCACCTATATACTAACATTCATGGTAAACTCTTTCAAACGGCCCAGGTCGGGAGCGAGCAAGGGACTTTAAGAAGTTAGCTGAGGGATCGACGTGAGACAACTTCCGGTTTTCAAAATAAGATATCAAGAAAGCATATATAAAAATGGCATATATGGAAGTCAGATTAATTGAACTATATTCACATTAAGTATAAAACAGGTTACCTGCATCACGCGAGTTAAAGGGAAAATACAACTAAATTGTGCATGAAATGTTTTTATTCTTTAATTTGAGGGTTGCTGGAAAGATGCTATTTTTCAAAGTAAATTTCCTATATTTCTACAGAAAAATATCTGACTGAATATTTGAGGTGCTATAAAAATACTTTTCTCAATAATTCTAGACAATGACTGATGCATATGTGTTCAGGACATCTCTGACTACAAAAAAACGATAATTTTTACGCTACCAATTAAGAGATTTTCCTTAATTAAAATCAAAACAGTATTTTCTAAATGATTCCAGACAATGAATCAGATGTACAGTCAGGGCCATAAGTATTTGGACTATGACACAATTTGTCTAATTTTACGTATTTACACAACTCCAATGGATTTGAAACTAATCAGTCAATATGTGGTTGAAGTGTATACTTTCAGCTTTAATTCAATGTCTAAAACAAAAAAATCACAATAACCATTTAGGAATTACAGCCACTTTTACACAGCCACCCACATTTTCAGAGGCTCAAAAATAATTGGACAATTGTCTGACAAACAGTTTCATGGCCAGATGTGGCCTATTCTGTCACTATTTCATGACAAATGATGCCGACAATAGGATTCAAAATGTTATATTTGCAGTTGGTAGTTGGTCCTTGCAACTCTCAGCATGCGGACCAAAAAGGTGTCAATGCAAGTGAAGGAGGCCATTATTAGGTTAAAAAAATTGGTGTTACTTGGTGAACAAAAACCCCTTCATAACATCTACCGAAGTCAAAAAAACTCTGGAGGAGGTAGGCGTGCCATTGTTAAAGTCTACAATCAAGAGACGCATGAATCTAAATACAGAGGGTTTACAACAAGTTACAAGGTGCAAACTAGTGCTGGGCGGTATGACCAAAAATGCATATCACGGTATTTTGTAAGATTCTGGCGGTTTCACGGTATATCATGGTATTTTTTTCGCGTTAAAGCATTAATTAATTAATTAACGCCAAAAAGAACCGGCCAGCGAGCGGTGAACAGCTGTTTGTGTGGCGTGTCTTCCGTTCCGTCACTTCAGTGACCCCAGTACTGCTTCTTATCACCCTCTATGTAACAACGTACATTTATAACAAATACCACAGATATTACACGGTCTAACCAAAATACCTTTTGTTATTCAGTCTTTGTTCATCCTGCATCGCTCTTTTCTGTTCTTTAATGTAATGTTACTGGAGTGACAGAGCCTCTCCCAGCTGTTAGCAGACTGTTGTTAGCTAGCTGTACCCAGCATGCAGTTCGGCGGGGAAATTTTTATAAATTTACACATCCAATTAATTTCAGCAAACATCCCAGTATGATTTAATGCAAAAAAAATTAAGGTATCAAACACGCATTACTGCTTTGCAGTTAAATATTTAACCTTTATTCCAACATGAAAAAAAGCAGTAAATAACACTTTGATAAACACGTCAGGACATCTTATTTTTGTCACCCTCACAGGGAATTCAGTATAATATAATAATATATATATATCATATAATAATATATATATCATATAATAATATTTACTATAATATAAAACACACACAATTATTTATTTATAACTATATGTCCATTTCTCAGACCGGTGCTTCATGTCCCTCACTCCCTAACTGTCTATGCTGGATCTGTCCCCGTTGTTTTAAAAAGCTAAATAAGTTATTAGCATGACTGCATCCAGCTAGCCAAACCTGTCTGGTGTACAGCTACTAGAGAAGCTTTGCATGTACTGCTTCCCTTTCCTGCTAGTCTGCTGTCTGATTGTGGGATCAGGCTGATCTGATATCAGCTCTTTCACTGCAGTTTATCTGCCAAAGTTCTCCTCTCAAACGGGTTTTGGAGTAGTGCTCGCGCTGGCGCTCGCCTCTAGAGACTAGTCCGGAGGAGAACGCACAGCTTGGGGCAGAATCGATTCTGCCCCAAGCTGAATCTATTTGAGGACGCTGATTGGCTAAATTGTATGTCACTCATTTATATCTTTAATCAGCATTAAAGCATCATTGGCTAAACTGCTTCATAGACCCGCCTCTTTGGGGCAGATTCTCCAGCGCCCCAGCCAGCTGAGACGTGCACACGCGGAGTTGACGTGCAGGAAAAGCATATATTTACCGCAGATATCATATTTTACACATATTACTGGGTGATTCCATATTTCAAAAACACAAATATTGACAATTTGTATAGTTTATTCAGTGTGGCTTTGTGGCACAAAGGCAGTAAAACTGCCTGTGCCAAAGCACACTGATTGTAATCCTGCGGGCTTAATAATAATAACTAGAAAATTCCGAAAGAAATTGACAGTGTGGCTTCTACTGCCCGAAGAAATCGCTATATATATATATATATATATATATATATGCGCTACTCTCTTTTCTGCATTTTAGATTCATACTCTTGGATTGAATCTTGTATTTGTGGGGCTTTTATTTTGAAAGGGTGGGACTGGGTGGGTGAGAGAGGGGGAGAGGAGACAGAATCATAATGTTTGACACTAAAATGAGAGGCTTCATCACAAGCATTCCAGTTAGAATTCATTCTGTGGGCTTTTATTTTTAAATGGGGGGGGGGGGGAGAGGGGAAAAGTCCTCTAAAAATATATAAGACCTGAATGACTGTATGATAGAGAGAGACACAGAGAGGGAGAGAGAGACTGAGTGAGTGAGACAGACAGACAGACAGTTAGATGGACTGAGTGAGTGGGAGAGAGAGACAGGCAGTTAGATGGACTGAGTGAGTGGGAGAGAGAGAGAGACAGGCAGGCAGCCAGACAGTTAGATGGACTGAGTGAGTGGGAGAGAGAGAGAGACAGGCAGGCAGCCAGACAGTTAGATGGACTGAGTGAGTGAGTGAGACAGGCAGACACGAGGTCTAATGATCTTTCCTTGAATATCATGTGTGGATGTGTGTAGAGAGACAGACAGACAGGAGGTCTAACAATGCCTTTGACTGAATATCTCCAAGTCGTGTGTGTGTGTGTGTGTGTGTGTGTGTGTGTAGAGACAGAGAGAGCCTGCGTGCATGTGTGTAACTGGTTGCCATGGTGAGGACGCACCTGGTGTTAGAGGCAGACTGATTAAGAAACGTTGCAGTAATCAGTGATTTTGAACAAAACCCCTAACTCCTTTTAACAAATTAGCAGGAGTCTGAGTGCCAAAATATGGATACCGTGAGAAAGATAAGACTCTGGCAAACGCGTTGATGTGTTTTTTATGTTTGTGGTGTATTTTTCACGCCGCTGTTGGCAACGCTGTGTGAGGAGAAGCGCGCCAAACTTTTGGATAAAGATTATCATTATTATTATTATTATTAAGCCCGCAGGATTACAGTCGGTGTGCTTTGGCACAGGCAGTTTTACTGCCTTTGTGCCACACTGAATAATCTTTATCCAAAAGTTTGGCGCACTTCTCCTAAGTATGAATGTTTCTCAAATTTATTTAATGAAAAGATGGTGCAGTTTGAACCTGAGCTGAAAATGTCCTCTCCAGTCGTAGTGTAGGGAGCTCTCTTGTGCAGAGAAATTTGTTCCTGTAAGTCCCCGTCCCACACATGTTTCACGTAAACAAGTAAAACTGCTTTGTTTGTTATGTCTGTAGATTCGTCCATTTGTAATGCAAAATGACCACTTGCCTTAATTCGAGCTGTGGTCTGTTGTTTGATGTCATCGGACATGTCTTCAATTCGCCTACTTATAGTGTTATTTGACAGAGGTATAGTTTGCAGTTTATCCGCAGCTGATTGCTCCAACACCTCTCTCACCATGTCCATGGCTGCAGGTAAGTGAGACACTTTTGTGATGTCCTCAGGTCTTGAAGTCATCTTCAAAAGTACTCAACAGATTTATCTTTGAGAGAAGGTGTTTTGTTTCCAAATGCCGCTTCAGTTTTGACGGCTTCATGCTTTCTTGTGCCAGAACCTCGCTGCACAAAACACAATGAGATTTTTGCCCTCTTTTGTCCTCAATGTAAGAAAACCATATCTCATGTAGTCTGTATCGTACTTGCATTTCGCCATGCCCAATTAGCACATGAAAACAAACTTTGTGGGTGTTCTTCTATACTGTGAAATGGCGGGTGTCTATTAGCATTACAAGGCATTAACGGCAAATACTGTTGAGTGTTTCAGTTGAGAATCACTGATGTAGGCAATACTACCGTGTACTGTAAAGTAACTTGGGTGGTGTCCTGGTTCCCACAGGCTAACATTACTCCTTCGTTCATCAGGAGACCGGTATGGTATGAAAACCCAATACCACTAGACCAAGATTGTGACAACATAACTACGACCATTCTCACTCTCCATTTGTTAAGTGAACAAACAACAGGCATAGGCAGCAGCTATTGGATGTGTGGTGAAAATGTTTAACTGAATATTCTGCCGCCCAGATGGGTAGAGCTTTGCGCATTGGTTCGAATGAGGTTGCCGGTAGCGGTGATATATAACGGGGCAGGTGAAACAATCAAAATGGGGGAAGTGCCTGATGGGAAGCGTAGGTATAAGAGACAATCCACGCTGGACCAACATATCCAGTTGGACATTATAGGGCAGCCTAGAGAGATTCCAAAGGAGTTCAAAGCGCGAGATGAGATTCAGACAGGATTTTAATCTATAATATCCTGGGTTACTATTAACAAAAATGTTGAGTGGATCAATTATATCTATTACAGTCAACAAAGATTCATGAATTACACTGATGAGGCCTTTAAGAGGTTGGGTGAGCAGCGACCAGACCAGTACAATGGCATGGCAAAACAGGCAAGCATTAGATTGGATTCTAGCTGAAAAGGGTGGGCTATGTCAAATGTTTCGGAAACATTGTTGTACATTCATTCCCAAAAACACTGCACCTGATGGGACATTTTCTGTTGCAATGGGGAAAATTCGGGGTTTGAGACAGGAACTTCAGGACAATGCTGGCAAGGGGGGGTGGTCATGGGATTGGTTAGACCACATTTTGGGAAAATGGGGCTCCGTATTGGTAAAAGCAGGCATTAGCGCATTAATAGTTTTAATTGCCCATCCTGAGGAGGCAGTGCCAGAGGAGTATGGACAAACAGATGGGTGTTATGGCAAACCTCCAACTAGCTCAGATGATGAACATGATGACAATTGAGCAAGGGACAAAGGCCCAGTTCGCTCAAATGGTGGTTGGACGACTGGACCTGTTTCCCACTATCTGAGTCCTCCAGATAGTCTGGAGACTATCTGGAGGACTCGGATGACATGGAGGAAACAGGACTAGGAGGCATCTCAGCATAAAGACGGGAGCCTGAACTTTGTTGAAAATACATACACGTCCAAAATCACCACGTCACATATTTTATCTTTCCAAACTGTTTCATTATAAATTGAATGTATTTTAATCAGATATTTCTACATTCACATACAGTTGTGTGAAAAAGTGTTTGCCCCCTTCCTGATTTCTTATTTTTTTGCATGTTTGTCACACTTAAATGTTTCAGATCATCAAACAAATTTAAATATTAGACAAAGATAACACAAGTAAACACAAAATGCAGTTTTTAAATGAAGGTTTTTATTATTAAGGGGAAAAAAAAATCCAAACCTACATGTCCCTGTGTGAAAAAGTGATTGCCCCCTAAACCTAATAACTGGTTGGGCCACCCTTAGCAGCAACAACTGCAATCAAGCGTTTGCGATAACTGGCAATGAGTCTTTTACAGCGCTGTAGAGGAATTTTGGCCCACTCATCTTTGCAGAATTGTTGTAATTCAGCCACATTGGAGGGTTTTCGAGCATGAACCGCCTTTTTAAGGTCATGCCACAGCATCTCAATCGGATTCAGGTCGGGACTTTGACTAGGCCACTCCAAAGTCTTCATTTTGTTTTTCTTAAGCCATTCAGAGGTGGACTTGCTGGTGTGTTTTGGATCATTGTCCTGCTGCAGAACCCAAGTGCGCTTCAGCTTGAGGTCACGAACAGATGGCCGGACATTCTCCTTCAGGATTTTTTGGTAGACAGCAGAATTTATGGTTTAATTTACCACAGCAAGTCTTCCAGGTCCTGAAGCAGCAAAACAGCCCCAGACCATCACACTACCACCACCATATTTTACTGTTGGTATGATGTTCCTTTTCTGAAATGCCGTGTTACTTTTACGCCAGATGTAATGGGACATACACCTTCCAAAAAGTTCAACTTTTGTCTCGTCAGTCCACAGAGTATTTTCCCAAAAGTCTTGGGGATCATCAAGATGTTTTCTGGCAAAACTGAGACGAGCCTTTATGTTGTTTTTGCTCAGCAGTGGTTTTCGTCTTGGAACTCTGCCATGCAGGCCATTTTTGCCCAGTCTCTTTCTTATGGTGGAGTCATGAACACTGACCTTAATTGAGGCAAGTGAGGCCTGCAGTTCTTTGGATGTTGTTCTGGGGTCTTTTGTGACCTCTTGGGGCAATTTTGGTCAGCCGGCCACTCCTGGGAAGGTTCACCACTGTTCCATGTTTTTGCCAATTGTGGATAATGGCTCTCACTGTGGTTCGCTGGAGTCCCAAAGCTTTAGAAATGGCTTTGTAACCTTTTCCAGACTGATAGATCTCAATTACTTTGTTTCTCATTTGTTCCTGAATTTCTTTGGATCGCAGTATGATGTCTAGCTTTTGAGGATCTTTTGGTCTACCTCACTTTGTCAGGCAGGTCCTATTTAAGTGATTTCTTGATTGAGAACAGGTGTGGCAGTAATCAGGCCTGGGTGGGGCTAGAGAAATTGAACTCAGCTTTCCAAAGATGTGATAAACTACAGTTAATTTATGTTTTAACAGGGGGGGCAATCACTTTTTCACACAGGGCCATGTAGGTTTGGATTTTTTTTTTTCCTTAATAATAAAAACCTTCATTTAAAAACTGCATTTTGTGTTTACTTGTGCTATCTTTGTCTAATATTTAAATTTGTTTGATGATCTGAAACATTTAAGTGTGACAAACATGCAAAAAAATAAGAAATCAGGAAGGGGGAAAACACTTTTTCACACAACTGTATATTCAAAGTTCACAATTCATAGTCATGATTCATATAGTCAATGTACAAGTATTATAGCTAAAATACATAGTTTTATCATAGACATTGCATCTAATGAGTACCGGTATATGGTTCAGTATTTTGCAGAAACTAAAATGTGTGATATATCAGTTAATGCATGTTTGTAAGCAAGAACAGGTTCACTTCATGCCAAAAAGGTGGTCGTTCGGTGGGGAAGGACCATAAGGGAGTTTTTCCTGTAAAGCAATCTGCGTGTTTTTTCGCCCTTATATGAAAGTGAACCTTAGTATTGAGTGATGTTATTTGACAAATGTTCTGTATCATTCCCAGGTTCTGTATTGTCTGTATAACCACTTGCATTTTTGCAATGCTGTAAGGGATCAATACTTTGGGTTACATTTCCACCTATCTGACCAAGGTTATATGAAGTTAGGATGGGGGTCAAGGGACTGTTTTGCCATGCCATTGTACTGGTCTGGTGTAGCTGCTCACATGTTGAAGACTCATATGTTGAAGAAAAACATATAACCATGCTGAAAACAATATAATTGGTTTTATAACAGATATTTCCTAGAAATAAGAAAGTCAAGGTAGCTCCTAGAATGACGGCGTCTGGAAACTTGGGCGAGTACGATAAACACTTACCGTACGCACACCAAATGTTCTATCAAATTGGTCTGTTATCTCATCCAGACGTGGACAGAAAGAACATACCTTATTTGGAGAGCAACATTTGCTTTGGTTGTGGTTCAACCGACTGGTTTCATTGGTGGAAAGTGACATAAGGGGGCTGAAGTTAGACTATAAGAGTAAGAACATGAGAACTAAGACTTTGGATCTGTTGTATGTTGCCTTGTGCTCATTAAAACACTTCCCGCTGGGTTGCAACGCCAATTCAACGTCTCTTCTCGTCATTTTGCCACAACACTGTTAAGAGTTTTCTGTTTGCTTAATCTTGAATCTCCTTTCACTTATGAGTACCATGCAGAGAAAGGCATCTCTTTTCTTCTTCACTTCTTTATTTCTGCACAGAAGATTGAAGGTCACCAAGTAACTAAGATAGAAAGCCTTGTTGGCAAAGAGAATTAAGCTCCTTAAACGCTTCTTTGGTCTCCTGCCTCTCACTGACTACTGCCTCCATTGTAAAGTTTCTTTTATCACCTGAACCACAACTATTACATTAAATGATAAATATGAGGGAATGGAATTTATGTATTGTGGCTGAAATTGCATAAGTACCTAAATCTTTTTGCAGCATGGTCGGAGTCTGCCAGCTCTGTGGACCTGGGAAATAGTTCAACCAAATATACGCTGCTTTGCAGTACTGATGTACTTCCAGTGTGTATTTTGTATGTTTACAAAAGACACGATTGCTTCATCGTTGTCAAAGTTGATCTGTAACTCATCCAAAAATGATGATCCAAAAAAACATTTTCACATTTAAGTTTTTGTAAATACCCTATCATTAAAAACGATCTACTGAATTGAATCCGCTTTATCATACTGTACAAAGTCAAACATCAGCGAAGTTATCAAACCTCTGTCTCCCCGACAGATACACAAGTTACCTTCGACAAACTCCTGACCTCTTTCTCTTCCCAAAGAGGATCACACCAGCCGTATAATGATTGAAAATATAAACGGTACTCCCCGAATGGAGCTCATTGACAGTGATGCAAGAGACACTTGATGTCTATTAAACATCATAAATTAATTTACATCTCTGACAATTAGAACTGAATAGGTTACTATGTGGTTGCTGTTAAAAAAGACTTGGTGTAAAGTCTAAGAGTTTGTATCTCACTGTGGTGGATTTTGATTCCGAATCAACCTTTGAGTCTTCCCTTCTATATTTCACAGTATCCTTTTTCATTTTTTAAATATATTTTTATATCATTCGGAGAAGCGTATCCTTTATTAATACTTGCATTTAAAGAATAATTAACATCACAGATCAATTTATTGCATTGGATGTATTGCTAAAACAGGAGCATCGACTACGCATTGAATGATGCTTCCTTGTGTATCCTCATCGTCTGTTGGGTTCAAGATATATAAATTGCAATATTAATGTAACCCTTTTAATCATTATCTTTCATACTAACATGGTCAAATATGTATTGGTAATTGCATTTCATGGCAATTTAGTAAATCACATGAGTGTATTACGTACAGAATGCAACAATAAGCTGCTGATTAACACTGACTGTTTTGGTTAAGCTTCCTGTCATTGTGTAAGCATGCCACAATTGATTACCCGTGAAGGCGCATTATCTTGAGAGCTTGTGACCCCTTTAATGGCCTTGTCATGAACGTCAGTATTGTTTTGTGTAGTTGGAGCGTGTGGTGAAATTTTAAAATGTTTACCTTTTTCTTGTGCCGTTTGAAAACAAAAGATTTGGTTATGGGTGACACAAACTCCTTGCTTCTTCTGCTTTCTTTGTTAGGGTTAGGGTTATCCGTGGCAGTTACATAATCACAACTGTATAAGTTAAAGTAAAATATTTCTGATTTAATGGATTGACAGACTGTAATGATGGGTTTAGTACCTTTTTAATAACATCGTTGCACTTAGGAAAAATATTCAAAAATACAAGGAGCTCCATGTATACTGTTAAAGCATTTGAACTTTTTACCTTCCTCTTCAGAGAATCACTGTATTCTCTTAGAAGGGCGTTCAGGGTGTCTTGTAATTGTGTACAAAGTCGTCTACGTTGAAAATTATCCCTTGTGTTTTGTTGTCTTGAGTGTAATTCTGGAGTTGAACATATACAGTACCTTATATAACATAGACAATTCTTCATTCACCTGATTTAGATTTAAATCTGTAATATCCAGGATGGAATAATGCAATTTATTCAATGTATTTTAGTAACAGAGTTTTGGCTTGTTGTACCTTTGTGGGTTTATCTGCTAAAGTCTGTCATACACGGGTCCTGTTCCGTGGCGTTTAAGGTCACCTGCCAAAAGATATTTTTTCTTTAATTGACTGAAATAGCTACGAAAAGAAACATATAAAAGAGGACTACCCAGACTACAGAGCAGCCTGAGGTAGAAAGTACTTCAGCAATGTTGGGATGAATGTTGGGCATTGGAATCACCGTTTTTCTCAAGCTCTTGCCTCTGAATGATACCCTCAAAAGTTTAGTTTTATTTCATGAGTCTTACATCTTGGAAACAAATGTAAACCCTGTCACCACTTAAGGATAGTTGTCTGTTGGAATTTTGCAATAAATATGAAGGTGAATACAGTCCTGACAAAAGCTTCCTCTATGTAAATCCAGAATTAGGATAAATCAGTTGCATTTCACAGAATTATTAGGCTACATACCACAAGGTCTTGCTCCACAATAATTGTCTCATCAATGTCAAAATTTCCTGCTTTAGTCAATAACTTCTTTCTTTTGGAAATGTTTTTCGACATTACTCCTACTGTGGGAAGTGAAGAAAACCACAGCAGCACTAGTGTTTTTGCCTGTGCCATTGGACCAAACACAGAGACCAGGTGGTAATGTCTGGAGGCACTGCAAGAAAAAGCTTGTAAAATTAGTATTACAAAGATTTCACATGTTAGGAGATCAGAAATGTTTCGCATTAACAGCAATCACTCACTGTTTTCGAAATAGATCTTTTTCATTTTTCATGACGTGATTCAAGCAGCGATGCAAAATTGGTAAGCCCCGTAGAGTCCTCCTGTCCTTGTCCAGTCACAATGTTATAGTATCAGCATAGCTGGCCTTTTCTTGACTCGCCGTCCGTGGAGTCTTGTTCGATCAGTCACAAATGCTCCCAGGAAATATGACAACGATGATGTGGTGTGGTCACTGGTGATGTATGTGGGACAGGGGAGGATCCTTTCAACGGATGTCTCACTACCATTTCATACACATAGAATGGTGCAGTTTGTCCCTTTGCTTTATCGACAATGCTGCACGTCGCATCTAAATGACAATGTCATCCTTGCATCGCTCAGAACAGGTTTACAGACTTGTCAGCCCAAAGCATAACGCCTTTGGGGTGCAATATTAAGTTTTTGGATTCCTGCATACTCAGACCCTTGCTCTTCCTCCAGCATAAGCTTATCATTTTATTTTTGTGTTTTTTTACGACTATTGCATGACAGAATTTTCATAGCATTGGTTGTTTGAAAATTATCTGTACATCTGGATGCCACAATGTCTTTCAGCTTATCCAGTTTTTACAAGTAAAGATTTCAAGGCAGTTTGGTGGTAAGGGCATCTGCTATGCCGTCCCTTTCAGGCCATGTCCACATTACTCCGTTTTTACTCTGTTTTTGCCATGTTTACACTGAGCAGCCACACTACGCCGGAGTTTTGGAGCACCCTAAACGGAGGAGTCTGAAAACACCCCCGAGATTGGAGGTGTTTGAAAACTCCGGGGTTGCGTTTGAGTGTGGACGGTCGGAAACTGATGTTTAGAAAAAATTACGCCCACACCCGTGTTCGCTACTGGATTGGTTCTTAGCAACCATGACGTCTCCGTCCCTGATTCGTCACACTCACTATCACGTGACCCGTACCCGGAAGAAAACAAACGGGCAGGGCGACCAGCGATTCATTTCAACATGGATAACGAATGGCAAGCCTTGCTTGCGTTGTTGTCTGTACTAGCAGCAATTGTGGAGTTAAATTCGTCATTTTACAATGCTACTACTGCCTACAGGCGGAGGAGGCGATGAGCGACAATTCCCGGGAAGTGTTCACGACGCGCGTATATTCTAATGAGAAGACACGCTGCACTAACGTTTTACTTCTTCCGTTTGGTAGCCTTGAGAGACCTTAGTCTGTAAGTATGTCTTTATGAAGCATGAAAAGATGTACGTAGATATATTCTATTTGCTCTTTTAGTATAACATTGGTGTTGTATTAAATGCTAATCGCGGTTAGCATTTCTCCATTGGCGGTAATGTTAAAATTAGCTTAGAAGCTAGCTAATCAGATATGTTACATGAATATCATGGATTGTTGTTTTGTATTCATGTAATGTGTATAGGGACAGTTTGTAAAGCCATATTTCATATTGTGTTTCCACAGTTTTACAAATAAGAAAGATTCACACTAAAGTCTTGAAACTCTTCTACGGATTCCATGGTCTTTATTTCACGGATCTACTGTTAGCGATCTCCTAAGCTTTATGCACGAAGCAAGAGCAGAATAGCGTGAGAGACGTGTGTTGACCACATTTATGGCCCCATAATCTAGTAAACGTTTACGTGTAAGTGTTGATTTTAAAGTAAATTTGATGTGAGAGAGAGAGAGATAGACCCGCAGCGTTGTAACTAAGTCTGAAAAATAAAACTTCTAAAACTTTCCACGAACTGTCTGTTTGAGTTTATAGAGGACTATTTTAGAGGAAGATCTTAAGTATCAAATACAACCTTTTTTCATTATTAAAGACTACTTTATTACTCTGTCGTATTTGTTTAAACTAAGCAACCAATCCACTTCCTGTTTACACCGTCACGCACATGCCCAGTGTACGTTAATGGTCACGTGCTGTCCGTCTTCGAAGGTTGCCGTGTGGATGCAGATCAATTAGAAAATTAAAGCTGCGAGCAGCGATGAACGGGCCCTCGCAATCTGCAGCGCGTCGGGGGTGCCGGTGGGACTCCGGCCTGTGCGGCCGAGAACGTCCGCGACCATCTGACGGCGAGTCCGCGAGTGAGACGGATTTAATCCCGCGTGGATGCTGGAAATGATGCTTTGCAAATAGTCCGATGCTTCCTGTATCCTCTGCCTGGCACTACAGAATGTGTGCAAACATGCATCATGTGTCAAATGTAAACCACATTGTGTAAAAGTCATGTAAATCGGAGGTGTTTATCACAAAATTCAGATTTCCTTTCGCCAGCAGGTGGTGCTGTGAGTATTAGGGGAAATTAGCTTGTAGACATCCTCAGGCCATGAGTGTTATCAAGCATGTGAGGTTTGAGACTGTTTGGAACAAGTCCAGCTGAGTTACATCAGATTTTTTCATGGGGAATCACCTAAAGTAGCCACCCGCTACGGTTAAACGATTCCGTCAAACGTAAAGCTTTTGATAACTTTTAATCACAACGGTCTTAACATGGTACTGACAAAATTTGAAGTGGATCTGATGAAGTCCCTAGGAGGAGTTCGTTAAAGTATAGCGACTAGAAATAGGCCAAAATCTATTGAAAAATGACACATAAATGAAACTGGACGACTTCCGGTAGGGTTTAGAGCAGGGTCCCAAGAGACTTATATTTAAGTCTCCATAGGATACATCTGCCTATCAAGTTTCATACATGTAGCTCAAACGTAGCGCTGGGGCTGCTCTTTTGAAATCTTGTAGGGGGCGCTATAGAGGCAATTTAAAACAGACAATTAAAAAAATCATATGGAATATTTCTTCCAATGACCTATGACACATGTACAAAGTTCCATGAGTTTTTGAGCATGCCAAGTCACTAAACCATCAGCTTCCTTTTTCATGGCGAACGATGCGTCGCCACGGCAACAGCGTTCAACGAAAACTCACAATATTCACGATGATGCATCATCAATGTCTTAAGGCTATCTGTACCAAATGTGAGACTCATCAGTTCACCTGGCTAGGAGGAATAAAGAAAAGTATAAAATATGACATTTCCTTTAGCCAGTAGGCGGCGCTATGAGTTATTGAATTTTTTTCAATTGAAGTATGTTTAGGCTTGAAGTAGCATCATGCATAAGAAGTTTTGTGCAGATTGGATAATGTACCTTGGAGTTATAACAATTTATAAGAACTTATTTTTTCAAAAACAATGAGGCAAAATGGCCGCCACGCCACATCAAGGTTCTTTGATGAAAACTCTCGATTTTGATAACTTTTAATCACAAAGGTCTTAAGAGCATCCTGACCAAAGTAGAAGTTGATCGCTTTAAATCTCAAGGAGGAGTTCGTTAGTGCGAAGGCTGAAATCTGCAAAAAGTGACAAAAAGCACAACTTCGAGGGTTTACTGTAGCGCCCCCTAGTTGTTGAATGCAAAATAAATATCAGGGTATGTTAGAGGATGCAATGTGCACATATGCTGAAAATTTGGTAATTTTAGGACAAACGGTTGAGAAGTTATATGTATTGATAGAAAGCCATGCCCCTAAGAAGTTTATTGGTACATATCTTGTAAACGAAAAGAGATATCAAAAAGCTTTTGATAACTTTTGATGAGGTAGATCCAGTAATAATCCACAGCAAATTTGGTAGTAATGGGACTAAGCATGTAGGAGGAGTTCGCAGAAATGTGTTTTACACTAAATTCAATATGGCGGAAAATCTAAGTAGGCGGAGCTTAGGGGTCTGATTGGCTTTTTTGTAGCTCTAGCTCAAGTGGACATGTGTGTCAAATTTCAAGTCAATCGGACATACTGGCCGAGGGGCGTCGCCGGTCCGACTTGTAGGGGGCGCTAGAGAGCCATTTCTTAACACAGAAAGATGCATTCTTTTTCAGGTGGCTATATTCACCAGGCCTGACAAGTCCCCAAAATGTGGTGAGTTTTCATGCATGGCAAGTCCTCCAACCATGCGTACGTTTACCCAAACGGGTACAATATCAATAGGGCCTTCGCGGCCCGACGTCGGTAGCTCGGGCCCTAATAATAACAACAATAATACCCCTTACAATTTCAATAGGGCCTTCGCAGGCCCGACGTTGTCGGTTGCTCGGGCCCTAATGATGCTGAAACGCCCGTGTGGACGGAGATTGTTTCTATTTGACAAATCTGCTTCCAAATAGAAACGTAGTAGTATGGATGTAGCATCAGAGGTAGCCTTTTCAGCTGTTCACAGTAGTCTCCACTAAAGGTCACAAAAGCCTTGAGTGATGACTCATCAACGTTGACAGGGCAGTCATCAAAAAGACAATAGCCGAGACAAGTTAACAGTGGTGAATTTCTAGTGGACCCAATTGTTTGGACATTGCGGTGCTTGAATGTAAAGCTGCAATGTGGATGAACACTGCGTATTCCTGTTGCTATTATAACTGTCCAGTTTAGTGTTTTGAAATGCCGTTTATATTCCTCAGTTTTTTCCAGTCATTTTCAGGAATGAAAAAAAAAAACAGGGCTGCTTAGGCAATTCCTAAGTGAAGTATTGTTCCTCATATTCCTTTTCATCTGCTGATGAGGATGTTGTGGAGCCATTTTCTGTAGTTGTAGAATGGAACTGCAAAACACAATTCAACAAAATCAGCATCGGTGACCAGTTTTCATCAAGTTGCCAAATGACACTGTTTGCACCTTAACTGTTGTTGTCACGAGGTATTGTTTTTGGTAAGTTGTACAATAAGGGAAGCATTTTTGTATTTCATGTTATACTACATTTGACTTATGATTGATTTTATTACACATTTCAAAATGCTCGGAAAAAAGGGTCTGATAGTAGGAGGAGCCCGGCTGGGAACCAAAATGAACAAAGCATTACAGCTACTGTGACGACCCTCCTCCTCCTCCTATCATACGCTAGGTGCCCTGTTGTGTTTCATTTGTTACAGGTGCTGATCGGAGGCTCGTCAGCTGGATGAGCCACACCTGTGCCGGTGTGGCTCTGCCTTAACATACCCTCTCCAGTTGGCAGCCGTGCTTTGGGAGGAAGAGCCTTGGTGTCACCGGCTTAACACCATTGCTTGCCTCCGTTTATGTTTGACTGCTGGTTAAATTGGGTTACTGATATTTGTTAAAATAAATTGCTTCTTTTTAGCAACCAGCTCGTTGTCTCCCTTGTTTTGTCTCAGTCTCTGAGCCGGGCTGTAACACTACATTATTTGAACAAACATATACAATATTCTGTGTTTCATAACAGTTATCTAATTATTGACCATTGCAATATTTACCGCTGGAGATGATGTCGTCTGGATGTGGGGGCACTGGCCCTGCCGGAACAGAGAGTTGAGTCATCCTTACTTTCTTCAGTGGTAGTAGAAAGTTTAGCTGAGGCCTGAAGCTTTTTGATGACCAGCTCAATATCCTCAGCTGATATGGGAATTGTTCTGGACTTAAAATGAAATAACAATTTTATTGGTCATATACATATTTCATATTTGTAAATGACATGTAGAAAAACTTATATAACAATTATAACTAATTATGGTTGTGTTGGGAAAAAACTTTCACCTTTCCAAAGGTAGAAAAAACAAGTACTCTGAAGTGAACAAAAAAAAAGAAGGCATTAAAATCTGTGGGGTTTATTGCTTGTATAAAACATACAATCAATGTATCAATACACAGTTGGGTTCATGCATATTGGTCCTTTACATGAGTTAGTTTAAAATGTATTCATTATGACATTTTCTTACATTATGCGTAGTTTGTAGATAATAAGGTGCTACAGGCTTCATCAATTTGGAACTGATGGATGAAAATGTCCTCTTGACCAAAGTCCAGTTGCTTTAAATTAAAGACTCTAGAAGGGTTCCTGTATCCTTTGCACTGAACTTATTACAGTATTCAATTTAATGTAATGAGTTTCTCATGATGTAATAAGTTAATACATTATGCACATAACTGTTAGGCTCTCATCGTTTTCTTACATTATGTGCTGATTGTTACTGTATGAGCTTTCACGTTAACATAGATATGGCAATCAGCGGGTCCCACCAATCTAGTGCTTATGCTGTAGTGTACACAGACTAAGTACGCAATACACAAGACTACACTGACGCAAGCCAAGGCTATATAGGTTTTGCACACACATCACACAATATCGTTCATGATATGGCCGCTCACATAACCACTAACTAACGAAACAACGGCGCAACATCTATGCCCTGCAACAAAAGGCCTGACAAGAAACAACCAGTTATTAAATGGCAATATACAGTAAGAGAAAACACCACAACAGTATATTAGATATTTTAATAAGCTCCCTTGTTCTGCCGGACCGTGCACACTGGCCTAAGATACGCTATAATGTTGAATGATTACAACAGCACTAATTAAAGTCAAACATATGGTGATAATGATGTGTGGCTGGCTATCTATGTAAGATAGTCATGTGAGATAAATTTGAAATATATTTACCAAATTTGGACATGAGCTAATTAGCTAAGTTACTTTTTTGAGTAGACAGTTGTGTTGTTCACAGTTAAACATGTAGTATTCAAGTTGTCTACAAATACAACTACACGATGATGCTGTGGCAACATTGTTGAGCTGTTTCTCTATTAAATCTTTGCATACTTACCCTCACCGTGCTGGAATTCTGAATGAAGGAGCGCTGATGGCCCAACTCTCCAAAATTCAAGGCATCGTCTCACTGTGACAAAGTTAAACACCCGAAAAGAAAAAAAACACAACAAAGACGTTGCAAAATTTGTCCCAGCCACACAAAGAGTAAGCCTAGGGACGGCACAAAATTATTTTTTCTAATATGACGTTTTTTCATCTTACATTTTTTTCTTAACGTTTATACATCACTATAGAAATGAGGGGTGTGCTTATATGTTATGTTTTTAAAATACCTCGAAGACTTAAAGATATGTTACAAAAATGTCTTAATTGGTACATTATAAATGTTTGATTGTATAAGTGTAGTCAGAGATGTTCTGAATACATATACAGTCAGGGCCATAAGTATTTGGACTGTGACACAATTTTTCAAATTTTGCCTCTTTACACAACCCCAATGGATTTGAAACTAATCAGTCAAAATGTGTTTGAAGTGTAGAATTTCAGCTTTAATTCAATAGATACAACTATAAAATCACAATAACCGTTTAGGAATTACAGCCATTTCTACACAGTCATCCCCATTTTCAGAGGCTCAAAAGTAATTGGACAAACTAAAATAATTATGAATATAATCATTATTTTTAATACTTGGAGGAAAATCATTTGCAGTGAATGATTGCCTGAAGTCTGGCACCATAAACATCACCAAAAACGGTGAGTTTCCTCCCTTGAGATGCTTTGCCAGACCTTTTACTGCAGCCTCCTTCAGCTGCTACTTTTCTGCCATTAGTTTTAAGTGAAAAGCCTGCTCACTTGGGTTGAGATCAGGTGACTGACTTGGCCATTGAAGAATATTCCATTCCTTTGCCATAAGAAGCTCTTGGGTTGTTTTCACAGTATGTTCTAGGTCATAATCCATCTGCACTATGACGCGCCATCCAATCAGTTTTGTAGTATCAGGCTGAATCTGAGTAGATTAGCTTTATTAAACACCTCAGAATTCATCCTGCTGCTTCTATCAGCTGTGACATCACCAATGAACACCAGTGACCCAGTTCTATTGGCAGCCATACATGCCCATCCAAAGCACTGCCTCCACCATGTTAGACAGATGATGTGGTTTGTTTCAGATCATGAGCCGTTCCTTTCCTTCTCCACACTTTTCTCCTCCCATCATTCTGGTACAAGTTCATCTTGGTTTCATTTGTCCAAAGAATATTTTTCCGAAACTGGTCAGTCTTTCTCAGATGTTTTCTGTTAAAGTCTAATCGAGCCTTCCTGTTCTTCAGTGTTACCAGTGGTTTGCATTAGGGCTGGGCGGTATACCGGTTTATACCGGTTTTAATTTCCCATATGATATGAATTTTTCATATACCGTCATACCGGTGCACAGCCGAAACAACTTCTGTCGCTCTTCAACAGGAAGCAAAATATATTGTTTGCCGCTAAGGGCGCTACGGTCGGAGCTAGTTGTCTTCAGTGTATTGAGAGGGAACCCTAGTCATGGTTATACCTTTATAAGAACAATTAACAACCCACAACTAACGCTCTTTAACAGAGTAAAACACCACGACACAACAGTTTGTGACACATAAACAATTTGTAACACTAATAATAAGTAATAAGCCCTACCTAGAAAATTTTCCACCAGCGGCCACTGGGTTGTACCGTTGCTCAAATTAACTCTTCAGGTTGGAGTTGTTACATTTCTCAATTTTGCTCTTATGGTTGGAGTGATAGTAGTTACATTTCTCAATTTTGCTCTTATGGTTGGAGTGATAGTAGTTACATTTCTCAATTTTGCTCTTATGGTTGGAGTACGAACAGTTGTAACATTTATCTCACGCTCGGATTTTGCTGGCTTGGGAGTAACTGTATGGTTACCACTATTGTCGATAGGATTCATTAATGGTATAACCGTTGGACTAGGTTTGGTTGTGTTAACTAACAGACGCAGTTGTAATGTTTGTTTCCTTATTTGTCAATTCAGCAGTTATGTAATGATTTTCTATCATCCCAGAGACCCTCCAGGGAACTGTCCTAATCACACGTCTACCTTTATTATTTACGCTTATCAATTTGAGTCCATATGTTCTGTTAGAATGGATTATCTCATCTTTCAGTTCCATCACCCATCCAGATGTCTCTCTGTCAGTAGCAGTTAGTTGCCTCTTATTCCTTCTGCGCATCTCAACCCTGTTGTTCTTGTGCGGTCCAGTGGTTATTGTGTTAGAGCGCCCTCTACTGACCATGACAAAGAACTTCATGAGATGTAAATGTAATGTCGGTTTAAAAAAATATGACATGGTGTTTAGGGTTTTGCAAAAATGACAGAACATGAATGAATAAAAACACAAATTTGTTATTTGTGTGGAAACAGGTGAATAGTGCTGAGGTCAAAAGAGTTTATTGGTAGCTAATGTAATGATATGGGGTGTTTGGCTCATACATACAGTTGGTTTTTATTCGCCAGAGTGAAGCTGGTGCAAGGTCTTTGCACCGTAAAACTGACGTCATCATGACTTTCGGGTCGTGCATGAAGGCTCCAAAAGCTGTTGCAGCGTTTGGTTATGCCAAATGTTCAGCGAAATGTTTTCAAGGTATTTCACATTTTTTTCATTATATTGCATTTAATACTTGTATATAAAGAAGTCAATGAACATTAGAGGTTTACAGTTAAATACAAATTCCTCTTTGGTATTGTGGAATTTTGTGTATGGCGTTATGCAGGTAACACTCGTTGATACCATTCTAGTTTTTATAGCACTGTTCTACCTGCTCCACCTCTGAGCAACAGCCGCCCCCACACTACATTTTGTTTGTACGTCCTTTGGCATTTCAGAGAGTATGGCAATGAAATGCTGGTTGAGGATAAACGCATTTGTGTGGGTCTTTGGCTGCTTGTGCAACGGTGCCACACGTAAGTATTATCTACTAGTAGAGCTGGGGAATAAGCATTTGTTCTCATTAACGTCGTATTATGTTCCTGCAAATCTACTAAATGACCAACTATTTATTACTGCATATTAGGAAAGAGGGGAATATAATTGTAGCGGCAATCTTCCCTCCGTCCGATAGTCCACATTACCACTACAGTTACAGTCTGGGTTTGGCAATAAGCTTGACGCATAATGAATCTTCGTCGGCAGTAGCTTCATTTAAAAAGGTTTACTCAACAAAATAAAGTTACAAGATACATTCTTTGCTCAACTTGTCACAGCATTAGCACAACGGTCAAAAAAGTATGTTGCTCCGCAGACTGAATAACCTCAACTGAGGGCTGTTGGCTGTGACGTAGTCAGTAATGCAACTAAAGGAGCATTTCCACGTTTGTTACACAAATCACTTAAGACATCTTATCAAGTCTCATATGGCTCTTACAATAATTATTAAATCATTTTTGAGTGCTTTTTAAAACATTTGAGGTAAATATTAGGGTAAATTGTTACTCAACGCTAAGACATTTAAAATATTGTACTTGCTAATTATCTACATACCATGTAACTTATTGACCTGTAAAATTAAGTGTTCCCAAAAATTAAGTAAAACAGGGCTCTGGCATTTGATTGGTACTCTGTATTAGTAGATACTTTGAGTTGAGCTATTGGCATTGGGAAGGAAAAATGCTGGATCTATGCATCCCTAGCAAGATCCCGGAAAGACAGATTATTTCATTTTGCACATTGAAAACCGGGAATAAGGGCAGAGATAGCTTGCAGGTGAGGCAAAATTGAGTAGGTTGACAGAAAGGTTGCTTTGGTTTGAATTTAACTTGAATTGCCTTAGCAGTGACCACCAGTGTGGCCTTTCAGCAGCTAAGCCGAAACTGTTCAGTGAAGAAGTAGAAATTGTGGTAAGTAATGGACAGCACCCCGAGACTGAATATGATGCAGGGAGTTTCCTGAAAGTGAAAGCAGAAAGTAATTGAACTTTTCCCAGCTAAAGATGTTTTTATTATCCGAGCAGCATCATTAATTGAATATGTAAAGACGAGATCTTCATCCTACCCATTGTGTGAAATTTTGGGAGCTTTCTTGTTGAACCTGTATCTGTTTCATCTACCTGTCAGTTCAAATACCTGAGGTTGGGTTCCCATCTATGTCATTTTGTAATTACACCACCCAGCTTGACTCATGTCTTTGTTTCTACTGGCTTCTGTCACTTTAGATGTCAATAACGCAGGCTCTGCACTCATCTTGGTGTCAAGTTTCATCCTACATCCTGAAAACTTTCCTACTTAAAGGCTAATTTCGGAGTGGGAACAACAATCTTTGAAATTGGTCTAGTGTTGAGCAAGAGTGCTGCAGCCGGCTCAAAACAGGCTGCAACGTCAATGCACATCTACTAAAAGTGCGTGTTTTGGCCACTGACGGGCTCACATTGTTATTATTATTTAATATTTTTCTTTAACGTTCACTCCATCTGGTCTGTTTGTTATTGTGTCTAACCAAGCATTTTACTGATACAAACTTGTCACTGGCTGTCAATGACAATATTTACAATACCAGTGATATGAGCTAAATCTCCCAAAAGTTTACTTAATAAAGTCTATTCATAAATAGATTTTGACATTATGCCTATTATAGCCGGTACAATAAAACAAACTGTCAAAATACACTGGTGCACCATGCAGAGGTCAGCAGTTTGACTTTGGTTTGTGAACATAAAGAAGAAAAGGTGCAGAGGTGGAGTGTTTAAACAAAGAGCTGCAGAAGCCTTTTAAAATTTGGGCAAACCGTCAACATGTATTGAAGCTGAGCCAGGTGTACGGTCTTCTTTTACGGTCCTACAGACATACAGAGAGGAACTGTGCCAATTACATGAACAAGACAAGACGGTCATGATGGTGTGTCTGCCCTCAGGCCAAGACATAATAAAGATTTAAATCCACTCAATTCAGTTTTTAGGGTTATTATCAGTAATTTTCTGCTCCACAATAATTATTTAACAAATAATTTGAGAAATCCATATACCTTAAGACCATGTGTCCAAATGACAGTGTATACAGGAGCTGTAGGTCACGTGACTGTATATCCCATGTTTTTCTGTCTGAATCAGCTGTCTATATCATCATGTTAAGATTTGATGACTGCTTCAAGCACATGTCTAGACACTGTTTGCTGCATCAGATTGAAACAGTCTTGAACTGGACTGTCTTCCTTCTGAAATGAAAACAAACAAAAGAGTATCTGCGTAGTACAATAGCTAAGGGGAACGTCAATCTCTGCCTTACACATATATTTTTTTTAATCCCAGAGAATAAGAAGGAAACATTATCAAGTAGTCCATGTGGTTGTTGTTTAGGTCACAAGCAGGGAAAAGGGGAAGTTTCAGTCTAAAGTATATATGTCATTGACGGTTGGCAGAGTAAACGCTAGTAAAGCAGTTACACTGGTGCACAGGTATGAAGGAGTGGCTCAGTGCTGAATGGTTGCCAGATCCACCTGTCTCTACCTCCCAGCCCCACCTGTTGGAATGAGGGAAAGAGGGGGGTTGGAAATGGAACGATAGGTGTGCTGCCTCAAACCTGCACAATGTTAATGAAAGACACTTGGTGAAGCAGATAAACTCTGGATTACCACCTTATTTTTCTCTACGGTTGATTTTAGGAGAATATACAGAATATACATACTTGAGGAAGACACAAAGGTAAGACACCTTTTTAAACTTTTGAGCCCGTTTTCGCCAGTGATTCTAAAAGAAATAGCATCAGGATGAATACAAGTTTATGCTGTGGAAGTGAAAACAGGGTAGGAGGTGTAGTTTAGTTCGGGCTGTAAGGTGTTCAAACTAAGTCAAAGAAAATGAAAAAGCCATCAATTAACTTGTTATGGTGTGAATAGAAGATTAAAACACTAAATGTATTTCAACTTAAGCTTTCATGAAAAACATGCAAATGTAAGAACTTCCATGTTTCTTGGAAACATTTTCATTTCCAGCACAAACAGGACAATATCAGTATGTTTACGTTATCCTGTGTATCTTGTTTTATCTGTTGTCATTGAAGTATTTATTCTTACATTCCCACTTTCTCTATTTAATTATTTTTAAATTGAATTTTTTTCCAGAGCAGTCGACAATATGTTCCCAGCAAGAGTGTCTGGTAAAATACTAAAAGAAACATCTGAAAAGTTTTGAAGAGAAACAATAACAACCAAACAGTAAGCCTAAGATTAAATGAGTGATGACCAAAGAATGTGGTAGTGTGGAAAATCATGTGCATACTTGCAATTTAAGACTAACAGACACCTGACTTTGGTTTTGCATTTTAGATTCTGAATAAGTTGCATGCAGGTCACAGTGTTTTTCTAAACTTGTGGATTGACGTATTGAATGGATGGATATATACAGCATACAGCATGTAGGATTGATACTCACAATGATATGTCCATGTTAAAAGCACTCTGCATTTCAACTGTAAAAATATAATCTATAGCACACGTGTCAAACTCAAGGCCCGCCACGTCATTTTATGTGGCCCGCGAATCCACCAGCAAAAAAAAAAAGAAAAAGAAAAAGTTTTTTTTTTTTATTATTTATTTTGGAAAAAAAATTTACGTTAGACTTGAAAATAAAAATATCCCCATGGTCGAAATTATGAGATAGAAAGTTGAAATTATGAGATAGCATGTTGTGAAGTATTATCACCATGGCTGGACATTGATTACTTGTCCTCCTAACAGTCACTTGGTAACAATATGGTTAATTAGTTATTACCTTTTTTTTTTAAAACAGGTGGACAGGAGAGGGAACAGCCCGTAAAGAGGTTTTCCAACAAGTGATTGAGTTGAAAAAGATCGACAAATAATCCCAAAATGTCCACGAAGAGAAAAATTGATGCAGAGGGAAGAAAATGTAATGAAAGATGGGAAAGCGAATACATGTTTGTGCTTCAAGGAGAACAAACGGTCTGTCTTCTGTGTTATGATGCGTGTCGGTGATGAAGGATACAATTCACGTCGGCATTTTGACACCAAACACGGAGCTAAATTTAGCCTCCAAGAAAAACATCAAATTGTCCAAGAATTAAAAGGCAGACTGCAATCACAGCAGAATATATTTACAAAAGCTACAGCCCAGTGCTGCTAAAGGTATGTGAGCAGGTGTGCTCCGACCAGATACAGACTTTTACAAATGTCAGTTTGTGAAGAAACACCATCGCAGACCGAGTTCAGGAACTAGCAGCAATCTAACAACACAGCTAGCTAAGAGACGAGCAGGTACTCGTCTTCTTCATTAGCTGTTGATGAAAGCACAGACAACACAGACACAGAGCATCTATCAGTGTTTATAAGACCTGACTCTCAGTGAGGAGCTCTTGGATGTAGCTGCCATGCACGGGACGACGACGGGGACATTAGTGATGCAGAGAGGTGACACAAATAGCTTTGAACAAAGTTAATGTAATAACTTGTGTTTGATGATATTTGTCTTTGTTATTTTCTTTAAAAGTTTGATCTTTGATTGAGTAATGTGGGTTTCTTAACCCTAAATTAAAATGATTTATGTTATAATAACAGAAATGTGCTTAAATATATTTTTACATTTATATAACTACATGTACAATATTTTAACACTTGAATAAACAATAATCAAATGCAGAGACAGTTATTTAACAATATGTTAGGAGTAGTTACAGTTATACAGTCTTACAGTTACAACCGGCCCTTTGAGGGAAACATGATGCTGATGTGGCCCGGAGTGAAAATGAGTTTGACACCCCTGATCTATAGTGTTAGTAATTGGATGTTTAAGTCTTACAGGGTTATCGTGTGTAGATTGTTTCTGACACTTTATGATTGAGTATAGTGATGGCCTGCGGGAAGAAATTGTTCTTGTGTCTAGTTCAGTGCTCTTTTGCGCATATTAGAGGGGAGAAGTTGAAACAGGTTGTGTTAAGGGTGTGACGGGTATGGACTAGATTTTTCTGCTATTGCCTGACTCTGAACATGTAGTCATGAATGGAGGGCAGCTTGGCACCACTGACTTTTTTTTCTGCTTTCCTGTTCTGTTTCATGATTCACGATTAAACAACAAGTTGTTGTAACTCTACTACCTTTAATCTGACCGAAATATGACATGCTTCATAACAGCACAGGCCTTATGCCGTGTTCACACCAAACGTGGCGCGAATTTATTCGCGTAAGTTGATAACATACAAAGTATATGCACAGATGCGATGATACTGGAGTGACGCAAATTTGCTATGGCGTGGCACGATTGACGTGAATGGCGAGAGTAATCAATGTTTTGTTCCTTTATAGTTTCTGTGTGTGGACTTCACAATAGTTGTGCAGAACAAAATAAGCATTAATAAGGACAGTAAAGTCCCCCATTTTGTGTCCCATCACCCTCCCTAAAGCCACTAACCATGACTTCAGTAGGGCTGATAATGCCGCTGGTCATGCAGCTCACTAATCGCTCCAATAACAGCTGCTTCCTCCGTAATAATGCAGACTTTAACAGCACAATAGCTGCTAGTAAAGACAACAAGGTCAGCAACGCCTGTAATCAGTTCTCCATGTTAAATTAACCTGGTAGTCGATCGGTAATCAATGTTGTTGTTTGTGATCTTCCGGTAAAGGGTCACGTCATAGGGGAGTGATGAATCAGGGAAGGACACGTCGTGACTGCTAAGAACCAATCAAGTAGCGAACGCAGGTGTGGGCGTCATCATTTCTAAACGTATCCATTTTCGACTGTCCACACGAAAACACAGCCCGGATTTTTCAAACTTATCCGTCCTCGGGAGTGTTTTCAAACTCCTCCGTTTTCGGTGCTCAAAAACGCCGACGTAGTGTGTACGCTCAGTGTAAACGTAGCAAAACATGTGTGTTTTCAAAAGGGAACGGAGTAATGTGGACATGGCCTAAAATTGTAATTGTAGCTACACTCAAAACATTAGTTGGTGTCCATTTTTGTTAACCCTTTGGAGTTTTATATATACATATATATTTTCTCTCATATGTGATTGTGGTAAGTCATTGTGTGCAGTTAATGCCTTGATAAGTTGCTGTGATATTAAGTATAGTTACGTTGACCACTATGTTGTTTTTGTATTTCTTGGGTAAATAACAGTTTCTTTCAACAACTCCTGTTTCCTTGTTGCCTCACTACTTGGACACTGACAGTTTGCAAGCCTAAAAGTTGGAGAACTATCCCAATATTCGAGCAGCTAAGCAAAACATCACAATAGTCCGGCCGACTGAACAGATGCGGCGGCGTAGATGAAAGCTTGTAAAAATCTCAAAATTAAAGTTTCTTATTGTGTCTTTAAGAACGCCAAAGTGTATCTATGTGTAATGGAAAGGTTTGTAACCTTGGAAGTTTTCTTGTTTTCTAATGTTTCATTTTGTGATAGTCCCTTTTTTGGGAATCTGAACTTCCTCTACCCGTCCCATTTTACTGTGTAAATACTATTTTTGTCTTTTGTCTCTTCAGCTTGAAGATAATTGACCAGTTGCTGACATCTCTTCAAAGCTAACATGTTTCCTTTTGTCTCACTTTTTTTTTTTTTTTTTTTACAGATGTTTCGGAAAAAAGCATCTTCCTCCTTGAGAATGAGAAGAATGCTAAATGAGAAAGGTGCTAGATGCAATAATTTCTTTAATCTGTAGAAAAAGATGTAAAATTGTGTAGTTGTTAACATTCAGTGTTGTCAGAAGAAACCACATGAATCAATCAAGTCAATGCAGCCCCCCTTTAAAACTAAAATTAAACATAAAAACATAAAAATAAAAAAGGCATACGAAGAAAAATGTAAGAAGAATTTAAATGTATGTTAATAGGCAAAATCACTTATTTCACTTGCTTCTCAAGATTGGAAAGAATATGTTATAACAGGCCCCTTTAAACGAATAAATTATCCTCTTTGATTTGCACCTTCACAGCAAATAAATCCCAGGTGGTTTCAGCTTTGACAACATGGGATATGCAACTGAGAACACGTTGCTTGTTTTGTCGCTGATGTGGTGTTTCATTTAATTTAAGCCAAATTGCAAATTGTTCTTTGGTCCCAGCTTCTCCAATGACAGGGTTTGCTACTTTTTTTCCATTTTATATAGGCCAAATTGTAAACTTTTGGTTTTGGACTCATGATTAGACAAAACATAAACAATATCACATTTGATTTTACCTTGTGCTTATTGATTGATTTGTGTTTTTTTTTTGTGGTATGGGTCAGAGCTGTTGGGTTTTGTTTGGTTCACATGCATCTTTTTCCTTGGTATTTTTTGCAATAAATTCACTCTGTCTTTTCTGTCCCTCTCTTGGATAATTTATCTTTCCATTCCTTCACATTCTTCACCCTTGTGAAACTCTAATTCTCATCCCTTTGTCACACTGCTTCCCTTTCCTCTTTCTCTGTCTTTCCACTTTCTCCTCTTCTCAGGGAGTGTTGACCGTGGGCGGAGCTTGTCGTTCCATGAGGTGCGTGGACAGCGTCAGGCAGAGATGAGGGCCGCAGCCGAGGAGTCGTCCAACAACAGTGTTGGAGGTTGTGGCAGCACCGTCCTGCAGCGCCTCCTGCAGGAGCAGATGAACCGGAATTACGTGCTGCAACAGCAGAAACAACAACAAGGAGGAGCAGGGTCTGGGATCGGAGGAGGTTACTCAGGGCAGGGACAGATAGGCCCCTCTGATGATCACTCCATGACCCCGCACATTGCCCGTCAGGAGCCCCAGGGACAGGAGCTGCAGACAGACAACTGCTTAGAGAAACTGGGCTCAACCCAAGTAGGAGAGGGTGGGAGCAGTGGAGGGGGAGGAGGTTTAGTGACTGGAAGTGGAGGAGCAGTAGGTGGCAGCAGTGGAGGGGGTGGGAGTATCCAAGGGCAGTGCCCAAACCTCGAGGACCTCCCTACGTACGAAGAAGCCAAAGTGCAGTCACAATATTTCCGTGGGCATGGTCCTCCTCCTCAGCCTCAGCAGCAGAACAATCAGCCCCAGCAGCCTCCTCTCCCCGCTTCAGTGGGCACCGCCTTCTACGTCACCGGGCTGACCAGTGCCAAGGTGCGCACTGAGGGTCGCCCCATGGTGCAGCGAGTGAGTGGAACAGGGAGGGTGCACCAGGATGATGGGCTGAAGGATCTGAAGCAAGGACATGTTCGGTCTCTCAGCGAAAGACTTATGCAGCTCTCCCTGGCCACCAGCGGTGTAAAGGCCCATGCTCCTGTCACCAGCGCTCTGCTCTCCCCCCAGCTGCCCCGGCCAGGGCCGCCAGGCGACTACTACAAGCCGCAGCACCGGGGTCCGCCTCCAGACTACCCCATCAAAGAAATAGGCTCTCCTACCATGCAGCAGGAGCCTGGAGGCCATTTTTACCAGGAGCAGAGAGGGAGGGAACACTCGAGGGAGGTGCCCCACGTCAGATACCAGCCCCCGCCTGAGTATGGCTCGTTTAGGTAAGGATTATATACAGACACCCAGCCCTTCACCTACACACAAATATATGCACTTAAAGATGCTTGAGAATAAATATTTGTAATATACCAAATAATACTTTCACAGTAAATCAAATATCTGCATGTAATGTGAAAGGTGTTGCATAAAGTTTTAAACCCAGAGAACAATGACACAGCTCTGCTTGAGGAATTTGTGCTCTTACAGCTAAATAAAACATGATCCTAGCTGCTGAAAAACTGATTCACTGATTGAAATTACCATAACCTATCTGTCACCCATGGGTCTTGAAAACACACAACCAGGACACTGTGCTTTTACATCATAATCAGCTCAATCAAACTATTATACTGGAGTTGAGCCATGTTACAGCACGATATTGTTTGTGCATGCAACTAATTACAATTAGCCTTTCAAGGCTGTGGATTACTTTCAGGCTTTTTTTTCATCTTGCCTGACATAAGCCTGAGTGCCCATCAGTTGATCTGTGCTAATCTTCGCAATGTTAATTCCCAAGTCAGTCTGATATCACTTTCCATCTATATATAAATGGTAATTGGCAGCATTGATATCAGGTTTTTATTCAGATTGTTTCTAAATGTGCCCTGAATTCACCCATTTATACACACAAACACACCATCGGGAGCAACTTCGGGGATCAAACCACAAACTATGAGATAGGCGGCGACATTCTATTTTTTGACTTTTCATGAGTTTTCTCGACATACTATACTATTACATTTTGTGACATGTTATACTTGGTCTTTTAAATTACTTTCTTTTACATAAAATACAATGAATTGTTTTGGACATACTATACTATGACTTTTATGATGTTTTTTTCACATTCAATTTTTTTTTACTTGTCATATGTTTTTTCGACATACTATGACTCTTTTTATACGATTATACACTTTTTTCAACGTGCATTTTCGTGACCAGACACTGCATGCGCGAGTTAGACGGTATTTCCTGCTTTGACACACAGCGTCGCCAAGTCATTTTGCCAGGTCTTAAGCCTCAAATGTTTTGAGTGGAACTGTGATAATATATATAATATAATATAATTATAAAGGTAGCCTGCTTGTGCAGGTGGTTGTGACAATCGGTTCTGAGTGACTCAAAACGTATAGTTCCATGTGGAAAAAGAATAATGTTTTTGTAGATAAATAAGTTTATGCTAAGAAGTGAGCCCATGTAGTATTATCTATCATATAACTTAGGTTGGGTGCAGTTTGATTTTATTTCACAAACTTCACGTTGCATTAAACCACTTTACATTACAGCCTGGCTCCAAAACAAACGAAAACAATTCACTTTACTGTTCATGAAAACTCCACGTGCAAGCGTGATTTGTTAAAAGTCGCAATGGAGAGAGAGAAAGACATTTTAACATACAGTCCTGGAAGAAGTACTCTGATCTCTACTTAGTGAAACATAATAATGAAACACAGTAGAATACTCTGTTACAAGTAAAAGTCGTTTACAAATGTTACTAATGAAAAAGTATAAAAGTATTATCATGGCAATATACTTAATGAAACAAAAGTAAATGACTCATTATCCAAAATACTATATATTATGTTATTGTGATATATGTATTGATGCAGTAATGTGTTAGTCACTCTAATGTTTCAGCTGGTAAATATCTGATTAATCTTAATTTCTTCATGTACTGCTGGGTAGTTTACTCTATAATAATACATCATCATCTGTCAGATAAACTTCATCTGTGACCTAGGATAATAATAATGTAATAATATGTTTGTATACATAAATGATTGAAAACACATTTGAAGTTACAGAAAATGAGACAGGCAGTGAATACAGTGGGTGAGAGAGAACAGTTGCGTGAATATGTTTTACACTTTAATTAAACACTTTCAGGATTCATTATCAGCTGTTTTGGGATCATTTTAGCCTTTTCTGTATTTTCAAATTGTAGTGTGGATGATATATTGCAACATTTAACCTGATTCACATTAGTAATGCTGTCAGATCATTTATACTAATGCCCACTGACATGGTTTGATAACTATTCAAGAAAAAAACAACATACAGTACATACACACAGACCTGTGATACGCAAAACTCAATAATGAATTCAAAGGTAGTGTATTGCGCACTTTTATTTTAAAAGTACTGCTATAAAAGTGCAATAACATTTGATTTGCAAACACTAAACAAATAAGGTTATTTTTAACAGCAGTATTCCCTTTACACAGTAGCAGTTAAAATACAGTTATAATGATTCTGATAATAGATATTCAGCCGGTGTTCACAACTTTATCTTCAAAACTGCGTTAACGTGCGATAAAATAATTGTCGGCGTTAATTAATTAATGAGGTAACGCGATAATAACGAGTTAACTTGCCCAGCACTACTTTCTACTATCTTCTCTTTTGTGAAAGATGCTGTATAGATCATGCTTATTATTAATATGCTTAACTTATGGCCAATGACGCACCAAACTCTTATTGTTTCTATCAATGAACAAAGAAAAAGCACCCACAGTCCACTTTTGCTAGCGGTTTTCTCTTTGAGTCAAATTTGAATGAAATTAGCCTATAACAGCTATAGTCAGCCTATCACACTTACATCAACACAAGACACCAGCTAAAGTCGAAAACAGTGTAAACACACAGCTGATCTCTCCTCAGGTCCAGTAAGGAGAGTTCGGCTTACATCCAGAGGCCCCTTCATCAACACAGTCCCACCTCCTCTGTGGGCTCCTTGTCCCGCACCCAGTCCTCCACCCTAAGCAGCATGCTCAGTGCCACCCACTCCTCCCATTTCTCCTTCCCTCACCAGCACCCCCAGAGCCAGGGAGAGCCCTTCCCTAGTATGGGACTCCATAGTCCGCAGATTCCCAGCTCCCACCAAGCAGGCGAGCTCTTCAGCCTGGGGCCCATTCACCCGACACATCCAAGAAGTCTCGGTTTACCTCATGACCCCTACGACTCCACCCCGAGGGTGCACCATCAGTATCAACAACATCAGCAGCAGCAGTTCCAAGGACCTTCACCGCCCCAGCCCCAGACACCAGTCCAGGCCGGACATTTCCCTCACCCGTACTCCTACTACCACCTGCAAGGGGAGCCTTTCAGCATGATGGTGCGCGCCCACCAGATGGTAGATGTGCTTAAGGAGGAGAACAGGATGCTCAGGCAGGAGATGGAGGCCTGCCGCGAGAAAGTCACCAAGTTGCACAAGGTAAGCTTTAAATGATCATAGACATATTCTCCCTAATTTAAAAGTGATACTGGACACATTTTTGATCTTGCGAAGTAGAGTGGACCTGTATAAGAGACATTGGATCTGTGTCCTTCAAAGATCACATATTTGAGCGATACAACTCTCATGCAAATTCACTTGTTATCGTGTTTGGAGTGCTGTTCATCATCCAAATTTGATGATATAATTTTCAGTGCAAAGCTGGTCTAACAGTTGAAGTTCAGTTGACCTGAGTTAACTCATTTAAAATAATTCACTCAACCCTTTTTTTTGGACAAACACAGAATTCTGTTTGACTTTAGATTCTTAGATTGTTAAGACCAAAACACCCAGACATGGCAGGGTGAATAGTGAAGACCTCACTATTGGTGAAGATCAGGCTGTAAACGGTGTTTAGGTGAGGCCAGATTTGACCCATGTCATTAGTTGGATGTGAATATGGATATGCAGTGTAAAAATAAATTATGCAACATTTGGATAACAATTTTATACATCTCCCTGTCTCCACTCTTTTTCTTTCATTTCTCCTGTGTCTGTGGGCAGTTGGAGACAGAGATCCAGCTGGTGTCAGAGGCATATGAAAACCTTGCCAAGTCTTCCTCCAAGAGGGAGGCCCTGGAGAAAACCATGAGGAATAAACTGGAGCTGGAGGTGCGCCGGCTGCACGACTTCAACAGAGACCTCAGAGGTGAGAGAGCAAGGCGGTACAATAACCATGCAATAACTGTTGAAATCAGTCTTTATGCAAATTCAACATATTACTACACAGGTGGAACAGGCATAAATTATGCTTTGTTTTAAGCAGGAATTGAAAAACAAAATAAAAAACAAGATGTATTGGGGAAAAGGGTTGACAGGTTAAATGTCCCCATACATGAAAAACATTTATACTGTAGTCACCACTGAGAAGCTTATTGGAAGGTTTGTTGGCCAATTGTAATGAAAAATAGGGATTTAAAAATACCATTGTTCTTTGTGTACATGCACAAGTGATGTTTTGATTTTATTGGGAAAAAAAGATACCATTTATTAAGTTGAAGAATTATTTAGGTTTATTCAGGCTATTTTTTTAAAAACTGACAGTTTTAATTCTTTATCATATCACAAACATCATATCATAAACATCCTATCATGAACATTCATAACAATTAAAAGAGGCAAGGTACTTTTTTTTTTACTCGTTTATCTCCTATGTATGAGATATTGTCTCATACGAAGTTATTATGTCATACGTACAAGATTATCTCCTATGTATGGACGAGATCAACTTTTTTTTAAGCCTGAAGTAAATTAATGAAGGTCATGACTTTATTTGTCAAAAAGCAAATTTGCTTTGATAAACCACACACTCCCTGCAATTAGATTAATCGCCTGCACTCAGGTGATGAATCTAATGTTTCACACCCTCTTCCTCCTATTATAACCAGAGAACAATGATTGGTAGATTAGGTCCAACAGCTTTCTATTTTTAATAATTAGCCATCAGTTTGTCTGAGAAGTGATGGAAGATTCACTGTGAACATGTGAGGTAAAACTCTCATTATTTTATTCCACTACATTGGACATTTTTCAGTGTAAAACCAGTTACTTTCAGTGTGGTGCTGGAAGATAGAAGATGTGAAACAGTAGTAGTAAGGTAATTATTTCTGGTGAAATACACTGATAATAGTACAAAGGTAATCACAGTAATGGTATATTGATTACTGAAGGAGCTGTCCCCACACACACACGTAAACAGATAAGGGACAGCAGTAGCTCAATCCGTGGGGACTTGGCTTCGCTCCGAAGCGTCCACCTCCATGATGAATTGCTGGTGGGGGTTTAGGATAGCGAGAATGAGAGGTGAAACTCTCCCTCAGTCTGCGAAAAGCCTGATCAGTTTGGGGAGTCCACTGGAACCTAACATTGGGAGATTTGAGAGCATGCACGGGAGAGGCTAGCACTAAAGTTGTTTATGAACCGTCTAGAAAAGTTAACGAACGCCTAGGAACCGCTGAACCAACTTTCGGCTAGTAGGCGTAGGCCACTCTGCAACAGCACTGACCTTGGAAGGGTCCATCTGTATGCAGTACGGGGAAATGATGAATCCGAGGAAGGCGACCGTAGGAGAGTAGGAATCACACTTCTCAGCCTTAATGAAAAATTGTTGATCCAGAAGACGTTGCAGGACCAGCTGGACATGTTGGACGTGGGTCTCTTGATCAGGGTAGAAGATGAGGAAGTCGTCCAGATAGACTAGCACAGACTTGTTTAGCAGTTCATGGAGGACATCGTTTACCAGGGCCTGAAAGACAGCTGGAGACGAGAAGGCAGGACTAGGTACTTGTAGAGTCCGCTGGGAGTGTTGAAGGTGCACTCTAAACAATTTCACCTTAAAATAATGGTAAAATATTGACAGCAGAGACACCAGTAATTTACTGTTATTTTACGGTGCAGCTACTGTAATTTATGTTAACTGTGTCTTATGATATATTGGATTACAGTATGTGATAGTATAATAATAATAATAATAAAAGTATTTAGGGTAATTTTAAAGTATATATGAGCATGTTACCCCATATTTACAAAGGGTAATAAAATCTGCTACTATTGCATTTAATTAACAAAAACAGTAGGAAACATAATAACTCATGTACAATACAATATTGCTGTAGATTATTACATGTCCTCAATCATTCATACAGCTGACTTTGTAAGACAGATAATATTAGGAACATTTGTATTCCAAAACTGAAGAGGTACTATATGTTTAGAAGAAAAATAAATAACTACACACACATTTTACACATGTAAATGTGAACTGCATGAACTACATGACAGTGTTAAGAGATCAAACAGTGAGAGAGGATTTGAATGCCTCACTTCTTCATCTTCTTAGAGACACACTTTGGCAACTCCAGGTCTCCACTCCCTTTTCAAAATCGTCCCGTTCCTTCTGGTTTGCAGTTCTACAATCAGCTCTATAATAACAGAAATAAAAACATCTTCACACTTGGTGATAAACTTTACTAATGTTAACTTTACTGGCTATGCTGTAAGCTAACTAACGTTTCTATAATTGGTTATAGTAATAGGTAAATTTATCTTCCTTTATCTGTTCATTGTTCACACTCACTTGTGTACAGAGTATTCTGTCGTTTCTCAGACAAACATAAGCACGTGGCTAATTAATACACAGAATTATGGCACGGTCAGATATTTAATCCAACATTCATTCTTCCCTGGTTGTATTCCGAATTAACTGGGAAAGAGGGTATGAAGAGGTAAGACCGACTGCAGGTGCTGATTCTTTGTTATTGCAGCAATTATTATTTTGTTCTTCTAATGATTATTATTATTATTATTAGGACTCGAGCACCGATGTAGTCGGAGCGGAGGACCTACTGCTCTTCTTCTGCGAAGGCCCTATTGAAATCGCTAAAATTAGAAGGGCCAGAGCTCTGACAAGGTTGGTGAAGGCCCTATTGAAATAGTTAAATTATTTTGGCCCGAGCACCGACCATGGTCGGCGGGGACCTATTGAAACTGGAGGAATTATTCGGAACCCAGCACCGACGATGTCAGAGTGGAGGACCTATTCTTTTAATGATTGAAAATTGGATTTTTGAAAGGCCACGCCTCTCACCTCGTCTGATTGACTTGAAATTGTACACCCACGTCCAGCTCAGTCTTCTCTACAAAAATTTGGACCATATAATTCGAATTGAATTTTCTGCCATATTGAAGTTTTTTTTTAACTAACTAATCAAAAGCTTGTTGATATCTTATGTAGTTTTTAGGATATGCACCAATGAACTTCAAAAGAGCATAAAAAGTGTGTGGCTCAGCACAAAACCAGACAAAAGTCAACAACCCTTGGGCCAATCATCACAAATGTTTCCATATATATCAACAAGAGTACATGAAACATACCCTGAAAGTTTTAATAAACATTGACCACTAGGTGGCGCAAAACCGAAAGGCACTTGCCACCCTCACGTGATAAGTCCAATTGAGTTGAAATTAACACAAATGTCCAGCTGAATGTGTTCTACAAAATTGCAACCCTGAATTCATCGGTCCGCCCACTAGATTTTCCACCATTTGCTACCAAATTTTCAGAAGATGATTATTGGAATAGCATTGTGTAAGGTTATCAAATGCTTTTTGATATCTTATTGTCACAATCAGGCTTTGCCGTGTGTGTTTTTCTGTAGCTCCTCACTCCCTTCACCTGTCCCTAATCAGTTCATTCAGTGCACCTGCCAGTCACACTCACCTCATCAGCTCATGACTCTCACCTGCTCACTCTGCCTCCTTCACTATTTAAACCCTTGCCTCACACACACCCACTGCCAGATCATTGTTTTTGTGTTCATTCCTACACACCCGTTTTTACTCATCCTGTTCCCGGGTTCCCAGTCTGTCTGCCCTGCCGGATTTTCCCCCTCGTCTTTTGTCTTGTCCTTGGATTACCTGTTTTTTTCCGTGAGCTATTAAAGACCTTTTTCCCCTACTCTGACTGTCTGCGCTTGAGTCCTTATCATGCCCCGTGACACTTATGCAGTCTTCCAGATATTGACCAATGAACATAAAAAGGGCGTGGCTCATTACAAAAGTTGACCAAAGTCAGAAACCCTCGGGCCATATATGTCCACAAGAGGGACTGAAGCATACTCTGAAAGTTTTATTAAAATCAACCATAAGAGGGCCCTACAAATCCATAAAATGGAACTTGTTGCTAGTTATTTTGAATTAGCTGTTAAAACAACAGAAAAGCCAAGACATATGACCGGCGGGACTTTGAGTGTGCAATTACTGACAGGCTGCATACATTGTCACGATGAAACAAGAGTGTGATTGATCTCAGTCTTGCCATCAGTGTATGAATGGGTGTATGATGACATGTAGTGTCAAAGTGCTTTTAGTGTTCGGAAGACTAGTAAAGAACTATACAAATAAACATCAAACAAAAGGTTCGGAAATTAGTGTTTGGTAGATTATTTCTCTGTTGTAACAATGCTTCTTGGCAATGACTTTTATACCGTTGGAAAGCCTGTTTAGTTACCTTTCAAACGGTGCCCCATTTGTAAGGAACATGCATTTCTGGGATGAGCAGCACAGCTGAGTATGTGGGTTGCGCCCATGAAAAGTTTGCCAAATCTTCTCTGCCAGTGTCGGCAACACCTGCACTGGAACCTGAACATGTGGAGGAACGTTATGTTCAGCGATGAGTCCAGATTCTGCAGGAAGTTGGAACGTAGAGTCAAAGTGTGGAGAAGACGGGGAGAACGCTATGCTGATTGCTGCACCGATAGAGGAACACCTTTTGGTGGAGGCAGTGTGATGGTGTGGGGCGGCATCTCCATCACTGGAAAAACGAGGCTTGTCTTCATTGGAGGCAATCTCAATGCAGAGAGATATCGAGATGAGATTCTGCAACCAGTGGCAATCCCATTTCTCCACAGTCTGGGACGGAACTCCATCCTCTAAGTCTCTAAGATGACGGCGCTCGCCCCCACAGAGCGGTTTATCAGAGACTACCTCCAGAATTTGGGAGTAGAGAGGATGGAATGGCCTGCCAACAGTCCTGACCTCAACCCAAGTGAACACTTGTGGGACCAGCTGTTCGTGCCAGAGTGACCAACACAAGCACGTTGGCTGACTTGCGACAAATCCTGCTTGAGGAGTGGAATGCCATCCCACAGCAGTGTGTGACCAGGCTGGTGACCAGCATGAGGAGGAGGTGCCAGGCTGTTGTGGCTGTGTATGGTTCTTCCACACGCTACTGAGGCTCCTGTTTGTTAAATGAATAAATTGTAAAATTGCCAATATGTCTTGTTTCTGCCTTGTTACTGATAGACTTCAATCATCCAATCCACCAAACAACACCAAACGAGAGTCGATGGCAGAATACGCTGTTTGGCATTGGCAGAGAAGATTTGGCAAATTTTTCATGGGCGCAACCCACATACTCAGCTGTGCTGCTCATCCCAGAAATGCATGTTCCTTACAAATGGGGGACCGTTTGAAAGGTAAATAAACAGGCTTTCCAACGGTATAACATTTATTGCCAAGAAGCATTGTTACAACAGAGAAATAATCTACCAAACACAAATCTCCAAACATTTTGTTCGATGTTTATAAGTCCATTTCCCCTTTACCATTTAACATAACAGACTATCAAAGTAAATGCAGGCCTCAAAATCTCTACGTGTTGAGGAGAAATGGCATAACGTACAGCTCCAGGTGGGAAAACATTTTTTTGTGGAGAAATAAGTTTAGGCTAAGAAGGGAACTTATGTAGTATAATCTAAAATATGAGTTAGGTTGGGTGCAGTTTGATTTTATTTTACAAATGTCACGTTGCAATAAATTACTTTACATTGCGACGTGGTTCCAAAATGAACGAAAACAATTCACTTTAGTATTAATGAAAACTTCATGTGCAAGGGCGATTTGAAAACTATTGCTATCCAATTTTTGTGCACATATTTAGATCAGAGAAGTCTTTTTTCCTGGTGGGGTGTCCACAAACCCTTAAGTATCCTTAAAAAAGGTTCAGTGTTTGGACCGCTGCATTTATAGAATCATGGTTTAACGCCATGGTTGCCAGTAGGTGGTGCTATGACTATGAGTAAACAATGGCATTCACAAATCCTCAAGGCATGACTCTTACCAAGCATGTCACGTTTGGGTAGATTTGATCAAGTACAGTCGAGATACAACAGCATGTTCTTTAATGGCAAAAAACGTTACATACATTTTCATCACAAAGGTCTTTAGATTGTACTGACAAAATTTGAAGTCAATCAAAGTCAATTGAAGTGAATTAAAAATGGCCGACTTCCGGTTGGGTTTAGAATATGGCTCCAAGAGACTTTTTAAAAAATCTACATGTAATACAAATTGTGTACATCTAGGTCAAACATACTGTAAGGCTTCGTCGAAATTTAGAATATTGTCGAACAAATTGAATGTGGATCTGATTCACCTACTATAGCAAGCCAAAGTATAGTGACTGTAACTTCCTGTTACCAGTAGGTGCCGCTATGACTATATTCCAAAATAGGCCTGTAGATGTTTTCATTGCAAAGCTCTTAAGATTATACTGACCAGATTTGAAGTCGATTGGGTTAACTCTCCAGGAGGAGTTCGTTAAAGTATGGCGCCTTGAAACAGTCAAAAAATGACATAAAATTCAAAATGACCGACTTCCTGTCGTGTTTACGGTATACCTCCATGAGGCTTTATTGTACGCCTCACCATGTTACATATACCTACCACATTTTATACAGCTAGGTGAAATGCAATGTCGGGGCTATTTAAAAGGGGGCACTATCACTCATACTGGAGTTCGACACACATATCAGATAGTTATTTTGCCAAGACTGACTCGTGTGCTATATTTCAAGAGTTGACCAGTAGCCCAAGCACCTTTTTTTGCACTCAAAGACATACGAGAATAATAATAATCCTTCGAAGAACAATAGGTCCTCCGCTCCGACTTCGTTGGTGCCCGGGCCCTAATGAGAAATAGTTTCTCCAATCAAAATAAAACTGGTGAGATATGTTACATAATAATGTTAAATCACGTATGTAATCTATTTTGAAATCGCTCAATAGGTGGCGCCAATCGTTCCAAACCTGGGCATGTGAAAAACATGTCCCCATTATGCCAAGACTTCTTGTCTGGCGAGACCTTGAGTGTACAGGTGCTGGTCATATAATTAGAATATCATCAAAAAGTTGATTTATTTCACTAATTCCATTCAAAAAGTAAAACTTGTCTATTATATTCATTCATTACACACAGACTGATATATTTCAAATGTTTATTTCTTTTAATTTTGATGATTATAACTGACAACTAAGGAAAATCCCAAATTCAGTATCTCAGAAAATTAGAATATTGTGAAAAGGTTCAATATTGAAGACACCTGGTGCCACACTCTAATCAGCTAAGTAACTCAAAACACCTGCAAAGGCCTTTAAATGGTCTCTCAGTCTAGTTCTGTAGGCTACACAATCATGGGGAAGACTGCTGACTTGACAGTTGTCCAAAAGACGACCATTGACACCTTGCACAAGGAGGGCAAGACACAAAAGGTCATTGCAAAAGAGGCTGGCTGTTCACAGAGCTCTATGTCCAAGCACATTAATAGAGAAGCGAAGGGAAGGAAAAGATGTGGTAGAAAAAAGTGTACAAGCAATAGGGATAACCGCACCCTGGAGAGGATTGTGAAACAAAACCAATTCAAAAATGTGGGGGAGATTCAGAAAGAGTGGACTGCAGCTGGAGTCAGTACTTCAAGAACCACGACGCACAGACGTATGCAAGACATGGGTTTCAGCTGTCGCATTCCTTGTGTCAAGCCACTCCTGAACAACAGACAGCGTCAGAAGCGTCTCGCCTGGGCTAAAGACAAAAAGGACTGGACTGCTGCTGAGTGGTCCAAAGTTATGTTCTCTGATGAAAGTAAATTTTGCATTTCCTTTGGAAATCAGGGTCCCAGAGTCTGGAGGAAGAGAGGAGAGACACACAATCCACGTTGCTTGAGGTCCAGTGTAAAGTTTCCACAGTCAGTGATGGTTTGGGGTGCCATGTCATCTGCTGGTGTTGGTCCACTGTGTTTTCTGAGGTCCAAGGTCAACGCAGCCGTATACCAGGAAGTTTTAGAGCACTTCATGCTTCCTGCTGCTGACCAACTTTATGGAGATGCAGATTTCATTTTCCAACAGGACTTGGCACCTGCACACAGTGCCAAAGCAACCAGTACCTGGTTTAAGGACCATGGTATCCCTGTTCTTAATTGGCCAGCAAACTCGCCTGACCTTAACCCCATAGAAAATCTATGGGGTATTGTGAAGAGGATGATGCGAAATGCCAGACCCAACAATGCAGAAGAGCTGAAGGCCACTATCAGAGCAACCTGGGCTCTCATAACACCTGAGCAGTGCCACAGACTGATCGACTCCATGCCACGCCGCATTGCTGCAGTAATTCAGGCAAAAGGAGCCCCAACTAAGTATTGAGTGCTGTACATGCTCATACTTTTCATGTTCATACTTTTCAGTTGGCCAAGATTTCTAAAAATCCTTTCTTTGTATTGGTCTTAAGTAATATTCTAATTTTCTGAGATACTGAATTTGGGATTTTCCTTAGTTGTCAGTTATAATCATCAAAATTAAAAGAAATAAACATTTGAAATATATCAGTCTGTGTGTAATGAATGACTATAATAGACAAGTTTCACTTTTTGAATGGAATTAGTGAAATAAATCAACTTTTTGATGATATTCTAATTATATGACCAGCACAAGTACTGACAGGCTGCATACATGCAATGATAAAAGAAGTGTGTGATTGGTCTCAGTCGTTCTTTAGAGAGAATTAAACCAACTGAGGTGACTTTCATCAGCTTAATGAAGCCCAAATCCAGCTTGATGCTTCCTTCTTTTGAGCGAAAAAAGGTTAGAACTCGGAATGGCCACTTGTGACTATATTTTCTGCTAATTTTTCTGTGTGTTTGTCCGAAATCTGAGCATGTCTGTTGTTTTAAAAGAGCGTATGGAGACGGCCAATAAGCAGCTCACTGCTAAAGAGTGTGACTGCTCAGAGGACAACTGCAAAAACATCTCCCAGCTGCTTGTACAGAGTGAGTGCCACATACACACACACAGCCGTCACACTCAACATGCCTCCCCAGGTGTTTTTCAGGCATGATGTCAGTGACAACGCATGTATCTGACTGGATGTGTCTGAAGAAACACAAAACATCTAATAGTTCTTATATCAGTTTCTGTTGCATTTTAGCCATGCATGGATTAAAATGCAACACAAGTGATTTATAGTGTGCATACCTTAAAAAATATGGAGGAAAGACATTGTGTTTGTACATGTGTTCAAGACAAAGAGACAATCCGTGAGAGGGAGAAGCTGGAGATGGAGTTGAATGTGCTGCGTTCCACCACAGAGGACCAGAGAAGACACATCGAGATCAGAGACCAGGCACTCAACAATGCCCAGGCCAAAGTGGTTAAGCTTGAGGAGGAGGTAACAGCATCACTCTTACTGGATATAATCCTGGTCGTTGGATTTGGGTTTGACTTCTTGTTCCCATTTTCATCAGAACCAGAAAATCCTGATTTAGATAAAGAAGCCTAAGTGAAGCTGAACAATTCCAGCCATGATGTGTTGTTATTAAACAAGAGACACAGAATCTTAACAGCTAACAGTAGTCTAAACTTCTCAGGCCAGTTATGTCGTGTTGATTTTATCTGAAATATGTATGACAACTTTTTGCATTTCCTGTAAGGCAGATAGAGCCACATCTGTGAATCTGTGAGAGGTGGACCATCACGGGGACAGTAAAAGTTTATGTGAATCATGATGTAGCTATGGAGGCTCCACACAGTTTTCACATGCATGCTACACGTTAGCTGACATAAGCTTCCTCGAGAAAATAAATACATGTCAGGGCTACTCAAGATATCAAGAACTGTGATAAGTCAACTTGGGCTGCTTTTTTTCTGTCACAAGTTTCTGATACTGATGTTTGTGCTATAGGTTAAGTAAGACAGGACTTCTGTTAACACCTCAAATCGACGATATATCTAGCTTAACATGAATTAAAGCTGCAAGCAGCGATTATCGGGCCCCAACACCTTTGCACATGTCGGGGGTACTTGCGAGACGCTGGTTGACACGGCCTGAATGTCTGTGACCACCAGACACCGCGTGTACGAGTTAGACGTTTTTTTCTTGTGTGGAGTGTGTGACGAGGAAAATTATGTATTGCAAATATTCCACCACCTTCTGTATCCACTATTTGGCCCTAGAGAAAGTGTAAAAAAGCAGCCCATGTAAATGTCATGTAAAGTGGATTCAGTTTGTCGAATAACGTTGACTTCCTGTTGCCAGTAGATGGTGCTATGACTGTGTGAAAAATGGCTTGTATACATCCTCAGGCCATGACTGTTATTAAGCATAGCAAGTTTTGTACAGATCTTCACAATCAGAATCAGAACCGTTTATTGCCATGGTATGATGAACATACAAGGAATTTGACATGACGGGAGGTGCATAACATTTAACAACAATCAACAGTGCAAAGTAGAAACATATTAAAATGTACAGAAAAATATAAAATAAAGTAAAATATAAAATAAAGTGGAATATAAAATAAAGTGCACAAACGAACAGATAACAGGACTATAAACAAGTGAGATGTAAGTGTAGTGTAAAAGTGTCAAGTGTATTAAAAGGTATGTGCAGGGGAGTGACCGGTACGAAATTGTCCTGGGGATGACAGAGTCAGTGGGGGACCCGGGTTCTGTTAATGAGCCCGACTCCCGACGGGAAGAAACTGTTCATGTGTTGTGAGGTCTTGGTCCTGATGGACCTCAGCCTCCTACCAGATGGAAGGGGCATGAACAGTTTTTGTCCAGGGTGAGAGGGGTTGGCTACAATCTTTCTTGCTCGCTTCAGGGTTCTTGAAGTGAACAAGTCTTGGAGGGACAGCAGATTGCAGCCAATCACCCTCTCGGCAGAGCGAATGATGCGCTGCAGTCTGCCCTTGTCCTTGGCAGTGGCTGCAGCGTACCAGACTGTGATGGAGGAACAGAGGATGGACTCAATGATGGCAGTGTAGAAGTGCACCATCATTGTCTTTGGCAGGTTGAATTTCTTCAGCTGCCTCAGGAAGTATATCCTCTGCTGAGCCTTCTTTGTGATGGAGCTGATGTTAAGCTCCCACTTGAGGTCCTGGGATATGATGGAGCCCAGGAAGCGGGGGAGTCACACAGAGTGATAGGGGCTGGTGGGGCTGCATTCTTCCAGAAATCCACAACCATCTCCACTGTCTTTAGAGCATTGAGCTCTAAGTTGTTCAAACCGCACCAGGTCACCAGATGGTCAGTCTCCCACCTGTAAGCGGACTCATCCCCACCAGAGATGAGTCCAATGAGGGTGGTGTCATCCGCGAACTTCAGGAGCTTGACGGACTGGTGACTGGAGGTGCAGCTGTTGGTGTACAGGGAGAAGAGCAGAGGGGAAAGAACGCAGCCTTGGGGGGAACCGGTGCTGATGGTCCGAGAGGCTGAGACGTGCTTTCCCAGCTTGACGTGCTGCTTCCTGTCAGACAGGAAGTCTGTGATCCACTTGCAGGTGGAGTCGGGCACGTGCAGCTGGGAGAGCTTTTCGTGCAGCAAAGACGGGATGATGGTGTTGAAGGCAGAGCTGAAGTCCACAAACAGGATTGTAACAGGCTCTCTGCTACCCAGTGGGTCTTGGGAGCACAATGATGCCAGCACACAGTTGAATGGCTTTTTCAAATGTTCTTTATTGTCACACAATCAGACTGGACTTGGCCGTGTGCTCTCCTGCCTTGCCTCCGAGCACACGCCGCGGGAGTTTGCTGCGATCTCCCGTCCTTTCCGTCCCACTGCACGACTGTCGCTCGTCCCGAGCTGTCTCTCGCGCCTCCGTCACTACTGGTGATTAAATACATCCGAGAGTGAGATGGCTGCGCTGCGCCTAATTAAGTCCCTTCCCGGCAACGTTCCCTGAACCACTCCCACACTCCGTCCCCTCCACAGCTGAGCCCACACACCACAAGGATCCTGGCGTAGGTTCCTGGGGAGTCCAGATGCTAGAGGATGAAATGAAGGGCCAAGTTGACTGCGTCGTCTACAGACCTGTTGGCTCTATAGGCGAACTGCAGGGGGTCCAGGAGTGGGTCAGTGAGGGTTTTTAGGTGGGACAGGACAAGGTGCTCAAAAGACTTCATGACCACAGAGGTCAGGGCGACTAGCCTGTAGTCGTTAAGTCCTGTGATCCTTGGTTTTTTGGGGACGGGGATGATGGTGGAGACCTTGAAGCGGGCTGGTACGTGGCATGTCTCCAGGGTTGAAGATGTCTGTGAACACCGGAGACAGCTGATCAGCACAATGCTTCAGGGTGGAGGGGGAGACAGAGTCCGGGCCGGCTGCTTTGCGGGGGTTCTGTTTTTCAAAAAGCCTGTTGACGTCACTCTCCAGAATAGAGAGATTCGTTACTGGGGAGGGGGGTGGGGGGGACACTGTGATGGGTGGTACAGAGGCATGGGCCCCTGCTGGGCTGGGGGAGGGGGACCTGGTGGTCTGGGGCTGGTTGATGGAGCTGTGGGGGGTGGAGTTAGGGCTGTCCCATTGTCTGTCAAAGCGACAGTAGAACTCGTTCAGCTCGTCTGCCAGGCGGAGGTCATTCATGGAGTGGGGGGCTCTAGGCTTGTAGTTGGTGATCTGTCTGAGGCCTCTCCAGACAGAAGCAGAGTCACTTGCTGAGAGCTGGTGTTGCAGTTTCTCAGAGTACAGTCGTTTAGCATCTCTCACCGCCTTGCTAAACCTGTATTTTGACTCTTTATACAAGTCATTGTTCCCACTCCTAAATGCCTGATCCTTTTGCAGTCTTAGCTGTCTGAGTTCAGCTGTAAACCAGGGTTTCTCGTTGTTATAACTCACCCTGGTGCTTGATGGAACACAGCTGTCCTCACAGAAGCTGATATATGAAGTCACAGCCTCTGTGTACTCATCCAGACTGTTGGTAGCAGTCCTGAAAATGTCCCAGTCTGTACAGTCCAAGCACGCCCGAAGATCCTCCAGAGCTTCACTGGTCCACTTCTTGAATTTCCTCACCACAGGTTTGCAGAGCTCGAGTTTCTGCCTGTATGCAGGAATCAGATGGACCATGACGTGGTCAGAGTGTCCCAGTGCAGCTCGAGCGACGGCGTGATAGGCCCCGCTGATTGTGGTGTAACAGTGGTCCAGAATGTTCTCCTCTCTGGTTGGACATTTAATAAACTGTCTGTATTTGGGTAGTTCATGGCTGAGGTTTACTTTGTTAAAGTCACCAAGGACAATAACTAAAGAGTCTGTTCGGCGAGTGTCCGCTGTGCCTCCTGCATGTTGCCCTGCGGCGGAATGTAAACGCCGACCAGTATGAATGAAGCGAACTCGCGGGGGGAGTAAAAGGGTTTGCAGTTTATGATGAAAGATTCCAGATCAGGAGAACAGTGCTGTAGAATCACTGTCACATCGTTGCACCAGCCACTGTTGGGTCCGAACTTCTGGACACATGGAGAAATCGCCCCCCTTCCTACAGCCATGTGCTCTCAATCGCCTATAAAACACAACAGCAGGTTTAAGTCAAAATCAAATGGATTTATTATCCAAGAAACATACAAACAGTTACAAACCGAATCACACTATTAATAACAAAACAAACAAAAATTCCATGAAATGTGAGATCCAATCCGAGCCACCCAGGAGGCTGGTATGCCCTCCTCAGTGGCCAGCAGAAGATCTGAAATCCCCCAGAGCTTCAAACCGTTTTGTCCCCTCAAAGTTACATCTCTCAGCTCATCGATCAGCTCATTGATTGGCTGAAGTCCAACAAGCCCCTCCTGGGCTGTTGCCCCATTGTTACACTTAACACCTCACCCAGCCACTTTCACACAACCCCCGCTCCAGCACATTCCTCAAACCTGATCACACAGACACTCAAATACACTACTTGGTTCAAACTCCTACAAGTAAATACACTGTATCGCATAATATCCATAATTAGTAGCTTTACAACTTAAATCCCTCACAAAACAGATTCCTCACCTTTCGATTTGCAGGAGAGCTCTGTATTGCGGTCCGCTCTGAACAGCTGGAAACCAGCCAGCTGGAGCGCAGAGTCGGGTATTGATCCACAGAGCCAGGTCTCAGTGAAGCACAAAACGGAAGATGAAGAAAAGTCTCTGTCTTTCCCCACCAGTAGCTGAAGTTAGTCCAGTTTGTTGCACAGTGAGCAGACGTTTGAGAGAAATATGCCCGGCAGAGGTGTGCGAAATCCACGTGTGCGAAGATGCACAAGCATGCCGGCCCGTTTCCCTCTCCTACGGCGTTTCACTGCATGGGCTAAGGTGAGCGCACCTTTGACTAGAATGTCCAGTAATTCCACAGAAGTTAGCAGAAATGTTGGAACTAATTCCGCTGGAGTTGTAGCCCTGATGTTTATGAGCTCATCTCTGGTGAAAGAGCTCCGGGTATCGCAGCATAAAACTGAATTAACGACAAAAACAACACAAAACAATGCGCACCAACACGTCGAGGCAGCCGTCCGCGGCGCCATCTTGAGCTGATGAAGTCCAGTAGAGTTACATCAGCTTGTTTTTTTAATGGAAAATCATGTAAAATTCCATCAAGCGTAAAGCTTTAAATAACTTTCAATCACAAAGGTATTTAGACTGTACTGATCAAATGTGAAGTGGATCCAAATAATTTGTAAAAGTGCAGCTTCTGGAAATGGCAAAAAATACATGATACATTTTTACAAAATGCTAATTTGGTCGACAAATTGGAACATAGCCCCAGGAGACTTTTTTAAAATGTACATGTAATACATGTGCCTACCAAATTTTGTTCATCTAGGTCAGGGGTTGGGAACCTTAACTAGCCAAAGAGCCATTTTGCCCTATTTTTCACCAAATAAAATGTGTCTGGAGCCGCAAAAGCTATTTGATATCACAGCTTATATAGTTATATTATATATACAAAAACTATAGTTTGTTGTATTTGTGAAATTATAGAACAAGACTAAAGACAATTCTTCACATTTTATTGCTATTTTACCTGTTATAACAATATCAAACTCTTATGAAGAGGAGAAAAAAAACTTGCTCAGTTTGCTGCAGCAGTTGAGAAATCGCTCTTTTTCGCTCATCTCCAGCGTGATACTTTTCAGCAAATGCTGTGTGCTTGTTCTGGAAGTGTCTTTCAACATTAGATTTTTTGTTTGCTAATTTCTCGCCACATTTCAAGCATACAGGTAAGCCAGCATACAGGTAAGCATCGTTGGCAGTGAAAGCAAATGAATATGTCCACGCAGAATTAAACGCTCCATTTTCAACCGTGACTTTTCTTTTTTTGGATTTATCCATTGATAGTTTACCGAGGATTAATGTTGCGCCAATACTTTATGATAATAATAAAATAATAAACACGGGGCTCCGTAATCTGCGCCAAGACGGCAGCAACTTTATTCACTTATCCCAGACTTCACCAGAACCTCTTTTTCTCCTTCCGTCTCATCCTCCACAATAAAAGCACCTACACAGGAACACTGCTTCATAGAGAGCTCCTAATGTGCTCAACATAATATCTTACAATAGTTGACTGAGGGCGGAGGTCTGCAAATCATAATTAGCCAACTGCAGGGAAAGGCGCTTGACAGCGACGTAATAGGATGTGACGCACATTTTAGTTGACAAACTATTGAAACATTTTTTATTTTGACAGCGTGTCCAGTGACGTTAGCAGCCCTACGGAGCGTGCGCCTGAAGTCACGGTTAGCGTCTTTGAGGAGGACGGACACAAAACGGAGGACTTTCCTTTTCTTATTATTGTTTCTTAACTATTGTGAAGTCCACACACATAAACTATAAAGGAACTAAACATTGATTGCTCTCCAGAACGACAGAGACTTCAGTCACCAGCAGAGCAAAGTATCAAACACGACCTTTCATTCTTAAAGACTACTTTATTACTCTGTCGTATTTTTTTAACTAAGCAACCAATCTACTTCCTTTTTACACCAGCACCTCCATGCCCAGTGTACATGAATAGTCACGTGATATTCGTTTTCAGGCGTGTTAGTTTGGATGGAGATCATCTCGAAAACGATGCTGAAACGCCGTGTGGACGGAGATGGTTTCCGTTTTAAAACTCCAAACTCCACTCCAGTATTAGTGTGGATATAGCCTCAGGGAGACGCAACAGAGGCGCTGAAGAGCCGCATGCAGCTCTGGAGCCGCGGGTTGCCGACCCCTGATCTAGGTTAAATCCTTGCCAATCCCAAGCACTACAACCACATCAAGTAACTACATTCTGGGATTTAAATGTGTGCGCCAAGTTTGGTTCTGTCTCCAGCATTTTTCACCCCTCAAAAACACCCTGTTTTGTATGGCGAAGAACGGCGTTCCACGAAAGATCAAAAGCTCCGAGGGCTGGCATCTTACATTCCGGTTCATTTCTTCCCTCCAATTTACATTCCAATCAACCACTCGGGGGGCGCGACAGTATTTCGGCCATTTTCAGATTTTTAGGCCATTTTCCCCCATATTCAGGCTTTGTATTTGAACAAACTCCTCCTACAGAATTCATGTGATCGACTTCAAATTTGGTCAGGACAATATAAAGACCTTCTATGATGAAAAGTTATCAAAATTGGGAGTTTTCCTGGAACGCCCTTAACGTTGTGTGGCGGCCATTTTGCGCCTTTCGCCATGAAACAAGAAGTTGTTGGTACATTGAAAAGATAAGCTACTGGGTGTGTCTTAGCCCAGTAATAGTTGTGAAGGGTCTGTAGGCTGGTGCCAAATATTTTTTTCTGTAGTCATCACTATTGTAGTCACTGCAGTGACACTATCTGTTCCTATCCTGTTTCGTGGCCTATCCAAACCATGCGATGATGGAGCTGCAGAGAATAGACTGGATTCTTGCAGTATAGAACTTGATCAGCATCTCCTGAGGTATGTTAAACTTCCTTTGATGGTGCAGGAAGTACATCCTTGTTCATAATAGTGTCTATGTTGGAAGTTCACTTTAGGTCTTGGGAGATGGTGGATCCAAATAAAACCTTTAGGCTTCCACAGCTGACACAGTAAGTGTGTTAAGCTCCAGCAGATCAACCTCCCGTCTGTATGCAGACTTGTAACTATCCCTGATGCATCCGATGACCGTGCGCTAGTGCTGATGGCCGGGTCCTGGATTTTATGTTTCCCAGCCTCACCTCCTGCCTCTGGTCTGTCAGGAAGGCAAACTGCAGCTGGTCAAGCAGGGGTCCTGTGATGTCCTTCTGGTGGGTCAATACCAGTCTCTTGAAGGAGTTCATGTCCACGGATGTCAGGGCAACAGGACTGTAGTCATTTAATCCTGTGAATAGGAGAATAATTATTTATAATAGCAGGAGCAATAATAGAAAAATGCTAATAACAGCAGCAATGGATGTAATAGGATAATTATGATAATAAAAGCAGTAATGATAGGTAGCGCGCAGGCAATCCTCTCCAATTAAACTTTACTACATGAGTCTGTCCCCACTTCTATAGGCCTCCTCCTTGGCCTGATGAAGCTGTCTTGCCGTAAACCAGGGTTTATTGTAATTATATGCACAGGTTTTAGTCAGCACACACTTGTCACTATGCCAGTGAAGTCATCTCAATTTAGTTAAGTCAAAGCAGGCCTGGAACTCCAGCTTTGCCTCGTTTGTCCATCTCACAATCTTGACCACAGGCTTATCAAATTAAAATTTGTCTTTTAATCAGGAGAAGATAAACCAGACAGTGATCATAGAGTCCCAAAGCTGGGTTTCTATAAAAAGAAAAGTGGTAATCAATTAAATGTTCATGGGAGCATTATCTACTGTGCTACTGTGGCTCAGAGTTAGAGCGGGTCGTCCTTCAATCTGAGGATCGGCGGTTCAATTCCAGGCTACTCCAGTCCGTGTCAATGTGTGCTTGGACAAGACACTTAACCCTAAATTGCTCCAGAGGGCTGTGCCATCGGTGTAAGCTTACTTAGTCCCGATGGATAGTGGCACCTTGCATGGTAGCCTGCCATCAGTGTATGAATGGATGTGAATGGGTGAATGACATGTAGTGTAAAAAGCGCTTTAAGTGGTTGTAGGACTGTCGTAGGGTCATCAACTCTGGTTTGGTTGAAATTAACCCTTTATTTACCAAGTAAGATGTGAAAAGAAACGCCTGGCATATGTCCTCCTCACAGCTACCAGACTCCATTATTTGAAACAGTATTTTTACTGTTCATTGTAAAAACGCACTTCATTCAAACTCGACAGAAACTAAATAAAACTCATCAAAACCCACTTTGTTTGTCTTTCCACTGTTTTAACAATCACCAAGTCTTGTTCGACAGAGATACTGAATAATAAAAAAAATATATATAAAAAAAAGATGATACCAACCTATCATTTTCACTGTTTACTTACTCCATTTTCTGGCGTTTTCATGACATTAAACATAACACACCAGAAAAAAAAGAAAAATAGAAAGTCATACTCATCTAATGGTTATGGGGAAATAACAATGGGAAGTAAATCTGCACACATGCTGATTTTGGTGGGAAAAGGGTATAAGGCAGGTCTAAGGTGGGATATAAACACTGTCCAAAATGAACAAGGAAAACTCCTGCAGGGAATAAACTGGATTACTGTTAATTAAAAAAGAGATTATTAAAACTCAGCAGTGACAAAACTCCAATAATCGTGCTTGGACCTGGTAAGGTCCTTGGTAAAATGAAATAGCACAAAATGAATAAAACCTTTGCCTGGCTGTGGACCACGGAAAGTAAACATGTGTGAACACAGCTGTTCTTAGATCCAGTTAAAACCTCTTGGTGCCGAAAGTCACCTTTAAAGGGGAATAGAGGGGGGCGACAGAGTACACACATGTGTACAATTCACTTTTGCGAAACGAATTAAATGATATTTTATGACATATCATATACCTATGTAACAAAGACATTCTGGTTGAAACAACCATGGGAGCCATTTTACACACTGCAAAACACAATTATACATGAACTAAGATCATATCTCGAAGATATCTATAAGATTTACCACAATACCATTGTAGCTGACTATCGGCAGTTTTCCTTTAGTCACCGAGAGGCTAAGTGGGGAGATTTAAACTTGTGGACACGTTGGCTGTAACGTTAAATGATTTCCGGAATCCAGTGGATGAGTTTGGAGTGTTTATTTTGTGGGCAACAAATAAACGTTGATTCCATATAACATACAATTATAACTCAAGAAATGACAGTATTAATGTGAATAACGTGAAAAATAACGTGAAATAACGGTCAACAAAAAATAAGGCTCCCTCTCTCACCAATCCTTTTCCTAGTCTAACTCAACTGATGGCTGATAACCCCATTGTGGCTATCCCCAGCACCACGTGACTCAAGTGACAAAAAAGGGCATACAAAACGACACAGGCCACAGCTGGCTCCTACAATCATGTTTTTTGGCCAAAATCTGCCTACTATGCTCTTTGTTTGGGTCTCTCATGACAAAGCCGGCAGCGATCATGGCGGAAGGACACATGCAGTAGGGGCTTGATTCGACCCGGCGTCGACTGGACGTGTCCAATTTACTCTCTTTCAAACCGTCCAAAAGTTATATAAGCAACGCCAACCAACAACCCACTGCTCCCCAGAAAAAAAATTTAACTGCCACGTACCTTTTGCTGATTTTCGTGACGAAAAACGCAGCTAATCCATTGAAATATGCAGCAGCTCTATAATCCGACTCCCCCTCTGTGTGTGAAGTAAAATGGCGGCTCTGAGAGAATGAATGAGAGAATGCCAGCCATTCAGTCAGCTGGACCAATGAATTTAGACATGGGGGTTTGCCAAGCATATCGAGATTTTCAGTGAGTAAATGGACCCACAGCTTCTCAAACACCCCCGCATGGCTTCCATTGGACTCTCCCGCATCCAACAAGGTGTCACATGATTAAATCGGCCAATCACAGGCCTTACAAAGGCCTACATAGACACACACACTGAGGAATTTATTTTATGGATGACAGAGATGACAGCTCAAAATTGCTCAATATTGCTCCAAATGATGCCAAACTGCTTTATTAGGATTATTGAACACTCTTAGTGATAAGACAAGTGAATATATAGTTAATATTTAGTTATATAGTATATAAAATTAGAATACAGCAGCGCAACTGCTGGATCCAAAAATGAGAATTTTGCTTGACTTTGCTTGGTTTATGCTGGCCTGCTTCACTCAATCGAAGTCAAATCTGTTTTAGAGACTGTAAAACATGTTGTGCTATGACTGTGGCTATGCCATTGACATTTTTAGGCATTATTTCAAGTAATATTTTCAACACAAGTGCTTTTTTTTCAGGTGAACCTGAAACCTTTTCAATTTGAGCTGTGCCATATCTGTATATGTTATTAACCAGTAACATATACACAATATTTACACATATCAGCACATCTCACAAGTGTTACCTGTATTATACCATCAACATTATTAAAATAGACCTTGTAGTTTCAGATTTACAGTCTTTTAAGTATGGGTATGCAATTTTTGAGCAGAGGTCTAAAAATAGGGCTAGGGTTCAAGAGGTTTTAAACAGTAAGAGAAGTAGAATATACTGTATATGTTAATGTTATCCCCACTGCTCTGTTAAGTGGCTTCGACTCAAGGTTTTTCTTGACTGTGGAAAAAAGAGTGGCACATTTGTCATTATTTTCATGTAGTCTGCTTTATTCACCAAATACACTAAATAACAATGGACATCTTTAAAACCGGTGCAGATGGCACACTCATTAATGCGCTGTGAACACTTTGGCTCAGGTTCAAGAAAGTGAGTCAAAACAATAGATAAATTATACAGTGCTTTGATTTCCAGAAGATAAGCAGAAAACATATTGTTAACATCTTTAAACATAAAGTTCTGCACAAACGTCTCACCTAAATATTGAACGAAAAATATCTGTAACTATACCATGCTACAACTAACCAGCAATTTATTCCAATGATCTTAACCACTTTATTGTGGAGGTCAAAGTGAAATAGGGGTGTAACTGTGGTCCCGTACAGGACAGGAAATAGGCAGGAGCCGGGGTCAAAGCCAGCCTATGACTCACAATGCTTGCTTGTTGTCAGAACAAAAGATCTGCAATTCTTTTTTTTTTTTTTTTTTAAACCATCTCTTCTCTGTCTACCTCTCTATTTTTCTCTCAACTTTCTCCTTTTTTTCTCCTGCTTTTGGAGATAGTCACTCAGATCTGAATCAGTGTATTGAACAGCAACAAAGGCTGCGGGGAGTGGGGAGACTTTACGGACACAAACCATGGATAATGCGCTCTCATCATGAGAGGAGTGCCATCTGTAATCTGTCCAACAGATTTTCAATTGTCTGGACACTCAACATTTTACTCAACAATTTAAAGATACTGTTAATGTACCAGAAATATATCATTAATGTTATGTGATCAATGCAGATATTTCAGAAAGTGAAGGAGAGGTCTCCGATAACTTCATGTGGAATGAAGCTTATTGAAATTTGGTTTTACGAGTTTAAATGTGTGTGCATATATGATATACAATGTTATGAGGCTGGATATTTTAGAACTGAACTTTTTATATAAGAGATGACAGTAGCAGTAAATATACTGTAACAGTTAACTTCACAGAAAATGTAGTTATTTTTAGACCAATAAAACCAAAAGGTGAAGAAGGAAAGTCGGTCAGTAGTCCGTCCTAAATATGTACAAACACGTTTGTATTTCTTTTTGGATATGTGTCAACATGTCTGCAAATGTGTGGTTAACCAAAAATATGCATATTTCTCTGAATCATGAAGAAATGGTTAATTAAGTACACATTGATTTTATGTATCAGCTGAATCCATATGTTTAATTAAAGTAAAACTTAAAATCACAGTAGATTTCTATAACCTCAGTAAAACATATTTTACATCAATCTCTAATGGATTAATACTTGAAGTCTGATGTTTTTGATTGTCTTCATTCTCCTTGAACAGAATTTCTGTGGATATTTGCTGCATTGAAACATGTTTTTGGCCAGATTAAGTCGACAAAGGAAACAAAGAAATTTAGAAAACAAGGATTCTGGTTGTTTGACAGAAGTGCCTGCTGAACCACTACAACTTTTGAAGATTCTCTGTCCTGTATTCCTCATAACTTGTTGGTGTAATGCAAATTCCTTGAACCATCAAATAACCTCACAAACAGCAGGGAAGAATGCATGATTCTCTATTTCACAAGATTGAAGACCAAGACCATGATGTGTTAGATATGTAGATTTAGATGTGTTGAGGTGAATTAGCATAGCAGAGTTACCATGATGTAACTACCCCCCCTCTGTGTTTGTGTGTGTATGTATCTGTGTGCGTGTGTGCAGCTCAAGAAAAAGCAAGTCTATGTGGAAAAGGTGGAGAGGATGCAGCAAGCTCTGGCTCAGCTCCAGGCGGCATGTCAGAAGAGAGAACAACTTGAGCATCGCCTCCGTATTAGACTGGAGAGAGAGCTTGAGTCGCTACGCATGCAGCAGGTAACACCCTAGGCCTATGCTGGTTGACGTTTACCTAGACCATTTATGAATAAAGAGACCATCAGGTTGTGCTTATGCCCCTTCCCATTTGAATACAATTCATTTATTTAGTAGGCCCTGTGGCAACATGTATTTATGAATTGTATACAAATCCTCATCACTCTACTAGTTCTGCTGGTAAATCCCTATATCTGTGTTTTACATTTGAAAGTAGAAGATAATATAATAGCTGATAAAATATTATACAAGACCCTCAGCTCACAGAAGTGTATGTGTCTCAGTAGGTTTGAACATTTGACTGAGGCTCCTTTAGTTGTCACTCAGCTCAGTTGGTGGACATAGTGGAGCATTTAGCAGCTTTAGAGACAGCTATTTGTCAGGAGTTGGTGGACCAAAACTGAGCAAACAGAGAGAGAATATTGGACATGTATTCAAGTTCAGTATATAAACTTCAGGCGATTTTCCCACACATACTAACACATAAATTGAAGATGTTGCAACACTGTTCTTCCAATAAAACTCGTATCTTTTACAATTGAATGTTGCCATAACAGACAATCATTAGTACTTCTGGAAGGTAACACAGTTAGCAACAGATTTAATGTTGAATCCACAAATGGCATGTCCTCTTACTATGTTCTGTCTCCCTCATTTCCCTCCCAGCGTCAGGGAGGCACTCAAAGCAGTGGTTCAGTGCCATCGGAGTACAATGCCACAGCGTTGATGGAGCACTTGAGGGAGAAGGAGGAGCAGATCCTGGCTCTGGAGGCTGACATGACCAAATGGGAGCAGAAGTACTTGGAAGAGAGCGTGATGAGGCAATTTGCCCTGGACGCCGCCGCCTCTGTCGCCACTGAGAGGTACATGTACATGACAGTTATTGACATTTCATTCTCTGAGCCATTGTTTCAGACACTGGTGCCTCACATATGTTCAAGGTAAGAGGTTAATTTATGGTCATACTTCAACTCAGGGTTGCTCAACGTAATGCAAGTTGCAGTCCCTTCATACTACATAAAAAACAACAGAGTAGGGTAAACAGGCTGTTGTTGAGGTGGGTATTGTCTCTTAGTATACTTTTAGCACTTATTTTTACCATGATTGAGATGTGTCACAAACCGGGCCGAACGGCCATGACAAAAAAGGGAGATGCACTCAACGAAGCAGTTTAACAAATTATTTATTAAGACACCCATAAACTAACAGCGACATGTGAAGTCAGTAATTTCAGCAGTGTAAGTGAGTGTGTGCATGGAAAGTGTATATGCAGTGTTGTATGTGTAGAAACAAACCATAACCAAAATCAAAATGGGTGTCTCAGGAAGGAGAGAGAGACCAACTGAGAATCCAGAGGGTTTTTATACTGGCACACAGGGCCAGTGTTGTTAATGGCCTCAGGTGTTTACACTCTGCCTGACGACCCCCTGCCTCACCCACCTCCACGCCTGCAAGGAAAGCAGCCAAACAACCAGGCAACAGGCAGAAAGGGTCGTCACAGATGCGTCATGACCATTGCAGGTTCTCTCTGATGCTGATTCCTAAGAACTTAAAACTGCTCCACCCCAGCTTCACTGATGTAGACAGGGGTGTGTGTCTTCGCCTCCTTTTTTTTCTAAAATCAACAATCAGGTCCTTGGTTTTACTGACATTGTGAAGTAGGATGTTGAGCACCACTCTGCAAGATTGTTTAATTCCTTGTGATATGAATTTTCATCTTTGTTTGTAGTCTGACTGATGATGGCAGCAGAGTTCTCTTTATGTTGACGGTTGCGTGTGTACGTGTGTATGTATGCATGTATGTTCCAGTGTATGCAGCCCTGTACAGCTGCTGTATCTGTCCTAGGGCTGCACAATTAATCAAATTTTAATCGCGATCACGATTTTGGCTCCCACAATTTTGGCTCCCACAATTAAATGAGCATGATCGTCAGCGATATTGACGTTTAAAATGCGTGCTCTGCTACATATCAAATCAAGCGCTTCCTCAACTAACAGTCAGCCAACCACCAGGGGGAGAACGAGATGGGAGGTGTCATGCGCGCACCCTGCAGCGGCAGCCTCAAAAAAAGTTCTGTCTGCAGTCGACTCTGGTATTAGTAGAAGAGGAGAGAGACAGACAACAGAACAGAGAGCAGACGGTCATTTATATTTTGCTTCAGGTGAATAAGAACCGTATAAGTTTTATTTTGATGTAAAGACGTGTACATTAGCTGGAATGTAGCACAACATGGAAGTGAAAGCAGTGCTCTGTTGATTTAATTTTCGGTAAAAAGTGTTGATACTATTTTATTTATATTTTCCTTCTACGAGATGCACTGTGATAAGGACCAGTCTGATGCAAAGATTTGTACATTAGCCAGAATGTAGCACAACAATGGAAGTGGAAGCAGTGTTCTTGTTAATTTAAACGTGAAAGTGCAATAAAAAGATGTCCCTAAAATTAATGAATAATCGTGATAATCGTGATCTCAATATTGATCAAAAAATCGTGATTATGATTTTGGCCATAATCGTGCAGCCCTAATCTGTCCACACATTTTTAAAAAGTATTTCTGATGGTTTCACCCTTTTTATCAGCTTGGTGTAAGTAGATAGGGGAAGCAGGATTGATTGTCCAAAGTTGGGCTTTGTAGCTGACACAAATGTTTTTTTCAGATCTGAGGTCTGTTTGATTAAAATCACCAGCTTCAATAAAAATCCATCCTGTTGTTTTGTCATGTGACCAATGATGAGCTTATTAGGGCGGTATGAAAAATTGGCTCGACAGCGCCCCCTTTTGAGTAGCCCCAACAATAGGTTTCACCTAGCTGTATGAAATTTGGTAGGTTTGTGTAACTTGATGGGACATACAAAAGATCCTTTTAGAAGTATGCCCTAAACCAGAGGTCTTCAACAGGGGGTCCGCCAAATGTTTGGTTGATTAGACAATTTTTATTTTTTTTTTCCAAACATGAATCTGTCCATTATTTTAATAGTTCAGTATTGTATGCAAGATAACAGGTATGTTTATGCATGCCAGTGGCACTAATAGGTCATCACTCATTTATGCTTAAAATGAAAACATCAATTTGAATAGCTTGTATGCATGATTATCATGCAATTAATTGACAGACAATGTTGATATTGGCATCAGCTGACAAGGTATGTTTATAAATGGCAGTGGCACGGCCACCCTACTCACTGTACCTTGCACGTTTAAAATGAAAACATGAATATATGAACCTGTGTATTATTTGAATAGCTTAGTATTGAATGCACAGTAAAGAGGCATGTTTATACATGACGCTAGGCCCAGTTTAATATAAAACACAATTTTATACAATATATATAGTCGGGGGTCCCTGCTCCATCTCTCTATCAGTTTGGGGGTTCTTGGCCTGAAAAACGTTGAAGACCCCTGCCCTAAACCAAACAGGAAGTCGGCCATTTTGAATTTGATGACGTTTTTGTAACGTTTCCAGGCGCCGTACTTTAACGAACTCCTCCTAGAGATTTAACCCGATTGCCTCCAGATTTGATCAGTATGGTCTTGAGACCTTGACAGCGAATAGTTACTCAAAGATCACAGATTAATCAGATCCCTCTCAAATATTGTCAGAAAAGCCTAAAGACCTTGATAATGCTTCATTGTGAAGATTGTAAGAATTTGTTAAAGGGCGGCGACATGGCGGCTTGGCAAATTTCAATCCTTCGCCATGAACACATAAACTGATGTAACTCGACTCCACATCATCAGATCTTTTCCAGATTTCACGTGTTTGATGAGACTCCAGGCTTGAAGACATCTGCAGGCCAATTTTGAATCACAGTCATAGCGCCACTTACTGGTAACAGGAAGTTAAAGTCTATACTTTGGCTTGTTTCTCTTAGTAAGTAAATCGGATCAACATCAAATTAGTTCCACACAAATGTAAGAAGTTCATAATGCCAGTTCAAGAAGCGTTTGATGTTTCGTCAAACGCCATTGCCGTGGCGACGCAGTCTTCGACGTGAAAAACGAAGGTGCTTTTGAGGGGCTAAAAATGCTCGCAACATAAGCAAACTTGGCATACACATTTAAAGCCCAACATTTAGTTACATATTATGGTTTCAATGCTTCAGAGTGGCAATTCGGCTCAATAGCGCCCCCTACAGAATTTTGATGAAGCAGCCCTCGCAGTACGTTTCACATAGATTTACAAAATTTGGTAGGCACATAAATCATATTTGGGCTTCAAAAAAGTATATTGGGGCCATGTTCTAAACCCAACCGGAAGTCAGCCATTTTGAATTCTGTATGAATTTCTACTGTCGTTTTTGCAATTTCCAGGCGCTGTACTTTAACAAACTCCTCCTAGGGAATTAATCAGATCAACTTAGAATTTTGTCAGAACAATCAAAAGACCTGAGTGATTAAAAGTTACTCAAAGTTTTTTGTTTCGTGAAAGGCCATTGCGACGCATTCTTCACCATTAAAAATGAAGGTGTTTTTGAGGGGCTAAAAATGCTCAAAACATAATCAAACTTGTCACACATTTAAAATCCTGAACGTAGTTATCTGATGTGATTTTAATGCTTCAGAGTGGCCAGTTGGCTCGATAGCGCCCCCTACAATATTTCAACGATGCAGCCCTCGCAGTACGTTTCACCTAGATCAGAGGTCGGCAACCTTTACTATCCAAAGAGCCATTTTGCCCTATTTTCCACTAAATAAAATTTGTCTGGAGCCGCAAAAGCTATTTGATATGACAGCTTATAAAGTTTTATATATAGTTATATATACAAAATCTAGTTTATTTTATTTATGAAATTATAGAACAAGAATTAAAGCTGCAAGCAGCGATGTACGGGCCCTCGCACCTTCCCGTGTCTCAGGGGTACTGGTGGGATGCTGGCAGAAGCGACCATCAGACAGCGCGCCCACAAGTTAGATGTATTTTTAATGCTTGGACTGTGTGATGTTGGAAATTATGTAGTGCAAATATTCCACCAGTTCCTGTATCCACTTTGTGGCGCTAGAGAACACGCGCAAACATGCATTATGTTGCTCTATATCAAGTATAGACCACATCATGTAAATATCATGTAAATCGGATTCAGTTTGTCCCATAACGCTGTCTTCCTGTTGCCAGTAGGTGGCGCTATGACTTTGAGTGAAAATTGGCTTGTAGACATCCTCAGGCCATGACTGACAGATTTGAGCAAGTACAGTGGAGTTATATCAGCTTGTTGTTTAATGGCGAATCACGTACAATGGCCGCCACGCCACGGCTACGCCATTCCATCAAACATAAAGCTTTGAGTATCTTTTAATTGCAAAGGTCTTTAGATTATACTGACCAAATTTGAAAAGGATCTGAGAAAGTCTCTAGGAGGAGTTCGTTAAAGTATAGCGACTAGAAATCAAGGGAAAATTCACACAAAAATGAAAATGGCCGACTTCCTGATAATTTTAGAGCATTATCCCAAGACACTTTTTAAAATCTTCATGCGATACATGTTCCTACCAAATTTCATACATGTAGGTCAAACGTAGTGCTGGGGCTGCGTTTTGTGGAGTTACATCAGGTTGTCGTTTAACGGCGAATAACGTAAAATGGCTCTGTAAAGTGGATCTGACAAAGTCCCTAGGAGTTCGTTAAAGTATAGCGACACACACACACACACACACACACACACACACACACACACACACACACTTATCAACATTAATGTAAAGTCTATATTAACCCAATCAACATGTCATCTATCAAATTCTTAACCTGGAATATCCGTGGAATTGGTTCTCAGGCAAAAAAAATAAAAGTTCTGAATCATCTGGCTAAACTGCAAGCAGATATATGCTTAATACAAGAAACATACCTCTCAGATTCAGACCACAACAAATTTAAATCACCAGAATTCACTCACTCATTCTCGGCTCACTATAACACAAAACAAGGAGGGGTATGTATTTTAATTAACAAAAAAGTTTCTTTTGTCCATAACTCCACCATCACCGATCCTGAAGGCCGTTTTATCATTATAAACATATCCATCAACAATAGTCCAGTCACAATCTGTAATGTTTATGGCCCAAACACTGATGACCCATCCTTTTTTCATAATTTTTTTTCATCCTTTTCAAACATTTGTAACTGCCCAGTCATAATAGGAGGCGATTTCAACACAGTTATCGACCCATCAGTAGACAGATCTGAATAAAAATCCAAATAAAAAGCGTACCTGGCAATCCACAGACACGATAAAACAGTTCATGAGTGATTTTGGTCTTGGCGATAGTTGGTGATTACAGCACCAAAACTCAAGAAAATACTCATTCTTCTCACCAGTTCACCACTCATACTCACGCATTGACTTCTTCCTCAACAGCAATTCAATCATATCTAATATTTCAGACTCGAAAATCCATCCTATCATTATTAGCGACCATGCTCCCGTAACATTTATATGGAACAGAGTTACCCTACATAAACCTATCACTAGATGGCGCTTCAATACATCTCTTCTCAAAGACCCTCAGTTTGACAGTCTTATTAAAAAAGAGTGGGCGTCCTTAGAAATAAATGATTACCCAGAGTCATCACCAACCCTTCTGTGGGAAACATGGAAAGCAGTTTTAAGAGGAATAATCATCTCATTCTCCGTTTACAAAAAAAAAGAAAGAAAAACAACAAGAAGCTGAACTGGAACAACAAATCAACCGACTCGAAACCATTAATGCAAGTAACCCAACAACGGAAACCCAGAACGAATTAAGAAAGTACAAATTCCAAATAAATGAAATTATAAATAATAAAACTCAATTCCTCATACACAGACTTAGACAAGAACATTTTCACCATAGCAATAAATCCGGTAAATATTTGGCAAATCAAATTAAACGAAATAAAGAAAAAACAACAATCTCAATCATCAAGGACTCTGCAGGGAAGCCCACAAATTCACCCGATGAAATCTTCAGAAGTTTTTATGCCAATTTATATTCATCTAAAAAGAACCCAAATCAAGAAGACATCAACTCATTTCTCAACAGCATTGATCTACCACAGCTTAACAAAGAACAAATCAACATACTTGACTCACCATTAACAGGACGAACTTTTTACTGCACTCAATCTTATGCCCAATAACAAAGCACCAGGTCCCGATGGCTTCCCAGCTGAGTTCTATAAACACTTCTGGTTCATTCTAGCTCCACTCTTTAACAAAATGATAACTGAAATAAAACAAAATTTGCAATTTCCAGCCAACATGAACACAGCCAGTATATCACTCCTCAAACCAAACAAAGATCCAACTCTTCCTTCTAGTTACCGTCCCATTTCTCTTCTCAATGTAGATATTAAAATCATCACTAAGGCACTAACTCACAGATTAGACAAAGTCACTCCATCCATAATTCATCCAGATCAAACCGGCTTTATCAAAGGTAGACATTCATCCACTAACACACGCAGACTGTTTAATTTAATCAATTACTCATCATTACAACAAACTGGTACCATCATAGCCTCCTTAGATGCAGAAAAAGCTTTCGACAGAGTAAACTGGACATTTCTCACAAGCACATTAAAGAGATTTGGCTTTGGGGAATCATTTATTAACTGGGTTAAAATTCTGTACACTTCACCTTCAGCCACTGTCATCACCAATGGACAAACCTCACAAAGCTTCACACTGCACAGGGGGACTAGGCAAGGATGCCCACTCTCTCCCTCACTTTTTACCATTTTCATTGAACCGTTAGCTGCAGCCATTCGTCAGAACATCTACATAAAAGGAATTCAAACACTCAACACCCATCACAAGATCAGTCTCTATGCAGATGATATATTGCTCTTCCTACAAAACCCCTACTCATCACTACAGGAAACTATTAAAGTCATGGAATCATTCTCCAATATCTCAGACTACTCCATTAACTGGAGTAAATCATCCATCCTTCCATTAGATAGTAACAGTTGGGATGGGGCAGCCCCATACACCACCTATCCCGTTTTGCACAGGTGCCATCACGTATTTGGGAATAAATATTTCCCCCAGGCTGTCAGAGCTGTTCACACTCAACTTCACTCCATTAGTTAAAACAATAAATGACGACCTCCTCCGCTGGATGAACCTACCATTATCACTCATGGGCAGAATAGCTACAGTTAAAATGACAATACTTCCTAAAATAAATTACCTATTCACAATGATACCATCTCAACCCACCCACTCCTGGTTCAAATCGCTTGACTCAATCGTTACTCAATTCTACTGGAAAAATAAAACACCAAGAATTAAACTGGCCACACTACAAAAACCAAAAACACAAGGAGGACTTGAAGCTCCACATTTTTTTCACTACTCTCTAGCAAATAAACTTCAATACATTCTTAAATGGATCCACCCCAACCAATCAGACAACACATGGTTAGAT